>NW_011888784.1:20472988-20479343 GCF_000151845.1 Pteropus vampyrus | reverse complement strand
ATTTGTGAAGGAGAGACTCTGTATCTCAAAGACATTGAATACTTTGACCAAAATGTCTTTCAACTATTAAGAAGAGTTTCTATTTATTCAACTGTAAAGCTTATAATTTTTCCAATAAACTTTTCGACTTGCCCAATTCAATGACTTGCCCAGATTCATAAAGCAATTAAATAGAAGAACCAGCTTTAAAATCAATTTGACTATACATTCAACATTCTGAATAGTCGAGTTTAAGTAAGAGTATTTTTCTTTTTCATATTTATACATGTCTGATTTGATAGATGGCTACACTTATACATAAGTGTCTCCACATGTAACTCCTAAGTTATAAATATATATAACTCAGTCTGTGCGTACATTCATGAATGTGTGTTTGTGTATGTGGGTTTGTAGATCCAGTGTTCTAATGGCATCACATTCTAGTTCTTTTTAAAACTTGTTATCATCACAGAGGAAAACCTCCCTGAAGAGAATGAGAACTCTGTGTGTGGCAGATATACCAGGTAAAATGAAAATCAATGTTTTCTACTCCTAAAGTCTGTCTCTATTTCAACTTCCATTTGCTGGCAGAATGAAGGATATCACTGAACTTCATTTCCTCTCTTAGATTGAATTAAAACTTGGGCAGTGTAAAGTAGCTATATGTCTTACTGTTTTGGAATTTATAATTAAATAATTACAAAAAACAATGGGTACGTTTTGTCATTCTTTTTACTGGAAAAGTCACAAAGGTAATCACATAATCAAATAACTTGTTCAAGTTTAAATAAGGTAAAATACGTAGCCATTATTTTTTAATGGACTTTACTTTTCAGAGCAGTTTTAGGTTCATAGCAAAATTGAGCTGTTAGCATACAGAGATTTCTCATATAACCTTTTCCCAGATAATGCACAATCTCCCTCATTGTGGACATACCACACCACAATGGTTTGTTACAATTGATGAATCTAAATTAGCACTTTATTATCACCGAAAGTTCATAGTTTACATTAGAGTTCACTCTTGGTGTTTTACATTCTATGGGTTTTTACAAATGTACACTCACATATATCGACCACTGTAGTATCAATCAGAATAGTTTCATTGCCCTAAAAATCCTCCGTACTCTCCCTATTCATCCCTCTCTCCGGCTACCCCATGGCAATCACTGACCTTTTTCCTGTCTCTATAGCTTTGCCTTTTCCAGAATGTCTTATAGTTGGAATTATATAGTATGTTTTTTTTTCATGGCTTTGTAGCTCATTTCTTTTTAGTGCTGAATAAAATTCCACTGTCTGAATGTATCACATTTTATTTATCCATTCACTTACTGAAGAACATCTTGGTTGGGTCCGAGTTTTTGGCAATTATGTATAAACCTGCTGTGAACATCCATGGACAGTCTGTGTAGACATATTTCCAATTCATTTGGGTAAAATATTAAGGAGTGCAATTGCCGGGTAGCATGTTAAGAGTATGTTTGGTTTTGGAAGAAACCACCAAACTGTTTCCAAAGTGGATGTGCTGTTTTGCATTTCAACTAGCAATGAATGAAAGTTACTACTGCTCCATGTCCTGACCAGCATTTGGTCTTATCAGTGGTTTGTAATTTAACCATTCTAATAGGTGTGCAGTGGTAAACATAGTTTAATTTGCAATTTCCTAATACATATGATGTTGAGCATCTTTTCATATGCTTATTGGGCCATCTGTATGTATATCTTTTTTGGTTGCTTCCATATCTTGGCTATTATCCAATCATCTGTTGATGGGCATTTAGGTTGCTTCCATATCTTGGCTATTATTTGGTGAGGTACCCATTTTTAATGGGGTTGTTTATTTTCCTATTGTTGAATTTTAAGATTTTTTTGCATATTTTGGCTAATAGTCCTTTATTGGATATGTCTTTTGCAAATTTTTTTTTAGCCTGTGAAATGATTGTATGCTAAAAATATGATTTAATAGAAAGTGTTTAGAGCCATAGATAAGGAAAAAAGGTAAGTGATGAAATCAAGTCCACTGGGAGTGGGTGACAAATAAAGGTTCATATATAGGTAGGGTGATCGAAAAGCAAAAACAAGGTGAAATGATGCACTTTGAAATTGAGGAAGGAATCGGACAGAAAGAAAAATAGCATTTTTAAAGAATTTATTACCTGAAAAATGTTTCTACTTGAATCCAGAATGACTTATATATTAAAAATTATAATATATAAAAATAGTGAAGTTAAATATCTTGCTCAGCTAATATATGTTAGATCTGAAACTCAGGTCTTTCTTGTACTATACTACACTGGCTCTAATATGTCACTATAAATGAAAGTATGTGTATGTCTGTATGAACATGTGTACACAAGTACGTGACATGTGTATAAATATATCTGTATATATATTCAGCCTCCAATTCTTTGATTTAACATTTATCTCAGCTTCATTTCAACATTATGCTTTAACATTTTTACAAATTCACATTTAGTTATTACTAAATAACAATTTAGAATCCATTTTTTATTATTAGGTTATGTTAATGTTATGTACGTTCTTGGTATGGCATATGTTAAAAGCGTAATAAAATAAATTGTGTTTAAATGTAAGGAGTTATTAGGATATGCAGAATTTATAAATGTCGTAATGAAAACAGATTACTTTGAATATCACTTAAATAGCAAAGTGAATTAATCAAATTATACATTCATCTTAATTTTCCAACAGTCATTCCTTTAATAGCTAATACATCATTAAAATTGTGTTTACTTTGGAAGTATAGTTATGTGCATTTGGTAATTATAATATATAGAAAGAGAAGTAAAAGTTCTTTGGCATAGTGAGAAAGCTATGATATTATATGATGCAGAACCTGCCTAAGAAAATCCAAATATAAGTTATCATTAGTATAAAACTTGAAAAGGCAAACACTGATTTAATTAAGCTATAATAAAATTCAGAATATGTTCTTTATGAATAACTATACATTAAATACAGTAGACTAAAGCAAATGTATAATATATCTGCTATATGCCAAATTATTCCTCAATAAGATTGTCTAATCCTAATAGGCTAAATAACTATTCCTCAATAGAAAAGACTAATCCCTAAGAGTAGCGAGAAGTGGCAACTGGACTAGGAATCTGTTTCTTTAAGACTGATTCTCTGTCTATCAAGCTATCAATCACATTTAAAATATGAGGATTAGTAAATCACAGAATACCAACAATAGTCATTGGACATTGAAAAATACTTACTCTTTTTTATTTTTGCCTCACAATGCTGTTTATTTCAACTTCTTTAAAAATTTTGTTTTATTAGTTTCAAATGTACAGTACATTGATAGACATTTATATAGTTTACAAAATGATCCCCCTAATTGCTCTTTTTCTTTATAAAATAAATTCTTCAGGTTTATAAATACGAATGTATAAAAATCAACAAAAAATCAAACAGTAACATACGAAGATAGTTAATCAATTTTAAGTACAGTAAGAACTTTTAAAGCATAAAAATCAAAGGAAAACTACTAATGATAGTATTTTATACAAGCTATGCATCAAATCTATGATAATTTTAAGGCAAACATCAAACTGAGAAAATATTTGGATTAATATGCTAAATATATGAAGCACTCTTAGACTTAATAAGAAACACATTAACACACCAAGACTAGATAAAAATATAAATTCTTAGATATTAAAAAGTTTCAAAAGGATATATGAATGCTATATGTAAATGTTCAAGTCATGAATCAAAAATGTGACATTTTTAATATATAAAATTACCCCCAGTTTTTTAAATTGTAAAATTATGGAATATTCATTAGATAGATTTTTAAAAAACTACTCAAAATTATAGACCAAAGGATTTTTAAAAATGAGGATGTTTCATGCTGTAGTCTTGAGGGGAAGGTTGGGGTATAACCAAGTCAGTATTGCCCTTATACCTAGGCAGCTGGAGGCCCCTCCACTCATACCTGACCCCAGAAGCCCAACAGTTTAGAGCACTTTCTTCAAAATCTGCTCAGTTCCTTTCTGATGATTAAGATTGTGAGACCCCAAAAGTACCATCTGGGAAGAGTAACCCCAGCCTGGAGCACAGTCCACATTTCTCCCCTTTAGGGAACTCTAATCCTCTTACTACAGCTCCACCCCTAACTTGGGGTCAACCAGATGCCTTATGGAGCTAGCAGGAGGAGAAAAATTATGCCTGTGTCCTCATCCTGGTACCTACTTATCTGGCCTTTCTTCACTTACTGGCTTGAGGTTGACATCCTGATTTTGAATGATTCTCTTTAACATCAGATGCAGGTTAAATTCAGGGTTCCACCTATTGGTTCATCACCAAACCTTGAACTTGAGCCACATGTATGGGCCTGTGTATGGGCTTTCATTTTTCCCTGTTCTCACCATTGTGCAACTTTCAAGGGAATGTGTGTGTGGTAGAGGCTCCATTGACTTTATTGTGCTGTCACCACTGACATCCAGGGTTGTCAGTCATCTCCCTGCCCAAGGTCTGAGCTGTGTGGTCAGACACGCCTTTAGAGTAGTCCTCATAGGGTGGCTACTCCCTGTCCTTCCTGAGAACTTTCCAAACCCACGGGCCCTTATGATTGATGTACCCTTTCTTATTACTGATTAATGTGGAGATGACATCAGATCTTCACAGGAAATCTTATCATGCTGGAAGTAGAATAGATAAATGTACCATACTAATAGCAATAGTGATGGTTAATTTGATGTGTCACCTTGACTGGGTCAGATGGTGTTGGTTAAGCGTCATTTCTGGATATGTCTGTGAGAGTGTTTCTGGATGAGGTAAGCATTTGAACTGGTAGACTGAGTAAGGCAGGGTCCCCTCTCCAAGGTGAGTGGGCATGTGTAATCTGTTGAGGGCCTGAATAGAGCAAAAAGGTAGAGTAAGGGAGAATTTTCTCTCTCAGGCTGCTACTTGAGCTACTGCATTAGTTTTCTGTCCTCACACTGGAACTTCTAGACCATCAGTGTCCCTGAGTCTTAGGTCTTGGTGCTTGGACTAGAACTACAGCACTGGCTTTCCTAGGCCTCCCGCCTGTGAACAGCAGACTGTGGAACTTCTTAGCCTCCATAATTGTGTGAACCAATTCCTGTAATAAATATTAATAGGTAGATAGGTGGATCTATATATTTCTATCTCCTATTGGTTCTCTTTCTCTGAAGAATGCTACTAAAATATTAAGATGTTAATGATGGGAAAAACTGGATGTAGAGCATACAGGAACTATCTATATTATCTTCATAAATTTTCTGTAAATTAAAACTATTCTACTACAAAAAGATTATTTTTAAAAAAGATTTACAAATAAAAAGTAATAAAAGATAAAGAAAGTGAAAATCACATCTGCTGCTTCTTCATATAGGAATTAAAGATATTATCAACTGCATATGAAATCATTTTTGTGGATTATCAAAAGAATGCTACATATAAAATATTAGGAAAACCATAAAGCACCATTTAGATGTTAGATGTTTTATGAGGAATATGTTATGGTATAGGAAAAAATCAGAGATTATAAACTCAGATAAAAATTTGGATTTAAATTCCAACTCTCCTAGGGGTTCTTGGGCCAACTGCTTTTCTCTCTTAACTTCATTTTTCCAGTCTACAAAATGGGGCTAATTCCATCTCTCTCAGAGATGAAATGTGAACAGACATTGAACACAAAATATACATCCAGTATTAGCCTGAGTCCTTAGGCTAAGGCCTTAGGCCTACACAGTGTATGGAGCCCCAAGGTTATTAGTTAATAGAAATAACATGTAAGATTCCTTTATTTAGTATACAGGTCATTTTCTAAAAGCGCCTGGTACATAGGTGTTTGAATATAGTAGATTTCAGTGACTCTTGAATTAATGTATGAATGTGTTGATATGTTTTGGAGATGCTGGAAAATATACTGAAGTTCTTCGTGGTATCTTCTATTTTAAAAACTATTCAATAACTGCAAAATTTAAACAGAAGTAATATGTGGACCTGTTATAGTCAAGATATGTAAATAACAAAGATGCCCCAGAATTCCTCTAGAAACATGCCAAAGAATAAATTTATGAGAACTATAATGACACCTTGATTTTTAAGGTGTTTCTATTTTTGTTTTCGTTCTCATAATACTTTATGTTAGCAAAAGTTCAATAAAAATTTTAAAATTTAATGTTACCCATTATAAAGTGATGATTTATAAATCCTTTTAACCTGCTGTTTAATTTTAGATTATCAGTTTATTTTAAATGTACCTTAGTAAATTAATCTCTTCCTCACCATATTCTACGTTTAATTAGCATTTAACTAGCCTAGCAACACTATTTCTTTACATGTATCCTCACCTCACTATTCTCCCACATGGCTGCAC
>NW_011888784.1:20424296-20471213 GCF_000151845.1 Pteropus vampyrus | reverse complement strand
ATATATTCTCCATGATATTGATATTTCAGTGGAATTGAACTTTTTAAAAATAAATTTACTCACTCCTACTATTTGTCTTCTCTGTGGACTTTTCACATTTCTCTTTCCTAGTACAGATCTATTGTACTTAATTTACTATTCTCAACTTAACATTGATCTAGGATAAAGTTTCTTCTACATGATGATGAAAAGCCATGAGCTACATTTCCCAAATCTATTTCCTTAAGTTTCTGGATTTGATTCTGTCAATGATAGCCACTTTTTGAGATTTGGAAAACTAACGTGAAAGAGAAGTCATTATTTCTGTATTCATCTTAGGTGGTTACAGGTAGACATGTAAGCAGATATGAGATACAGGTTTTCTTGTTAAGTTGCTGCTTATTTTATTCTTTGCTATATATTCCAATAATCTTTTTTCATGACACCTTGGAAAATAACTTTATAGAATATTTCCATACTTTATTGGGTTTTATGTACTGTTTTTCTCTGATTTAATATGGAAAATATTTTCTGATATCCACTTAGTAAAAAGCTCAACTTTAAAATTTTCCTTTATTTGAGATCTTCTACCTGTCCTATTCATGTTTTATTAAGACATTTTCTACTAACATTTCCTGAGTGTCTTCTATATTGCCAGAGAGAGAGATGAATTATATTAAAAATAATTCAATCCTTAAATATATGACAGTTGGAGGAGAGATATAATGAATGATGTTCCAAAAAGAGGTAGGGTTTGGTGGGGTGGGGAGTAGAGGGTACCTGTGGGTGGGAGAGATCTTCCACGTGGAAGAGTAGTATTTTATTGCTTTCATAATGTTGAATTGATAGTGCATGGTGATAATAAAAAATAGACTGAATTTTAGTCAGGTTTATAGTATTTTTAAATTTTCTACAGACAATATACTTCCTTATCATTTGCACCTGTGGTGTATAGCTTCCACTCCATCTTGTTATATCATTGGATAGAATATATAAATCTGTTTATAATATCATATTCTATATGTCATGTTAATAATATGAACCAGTAATGAAAATAGAGTAGAAAAGAAATAAGGGATTCTGTTGAGAGGGCTGACGGGGACTTCAGAGAGGAGCAGATATTTCAAGGCTTTGTGAATAGCAAATAAGTGATTACAAATGCTCAGGTTGCACCTTCTCAGAAAGCAAGCATTATTTTCTCGTTACAAGTCAGAAAATTCTTATACTTTTTTCCCAACTTCTATGTGCTCAATACTGAGATATATAGTCATGGGTCTCTCTCTCATTTATGCATGGATACATGCTTGGAGCTTGAAAGGAATTTTAAATAAAATACAAAAGTAACATAAACAGAAAAACTATGGGGTTAGAAATGAAAGAACTCATAATTTCATACTTTAATATTTTAGGAGATATACAGTTGAGTTTACTCAAGTTAGTCTTCTGTTTATTTCTCTTATATTTTTATATAGCTGTGCCATACAACTCATATTTTGATATTGTTATTTGGAGTCATAATAGTACTTGTATGTATTAAAGACATACTATAGAAAAAAGCTGGTTCTTTAAAGCAGTTTCCTAAAGCGTGAAGCTTTCTCCAAGGTAAACCAGAGTAATTTTCCATTTAATTTGGCATTTTCTGGAAGATTGACTCCAAAATTCAAGGCTTTTCCAATTAAATTCGGTTACACTTATGCCCAGAATTTTCATAGGGGATTGATTTCCTGCTGTGGGCTGAGTTTTTTAAAGCTACTTGAACTAAATTACAGATCCAAGCCAACACCTACGCTAAGCACACTGCAATCCTCTCAGCTACTCCCTCTATTTAGTAATCTGATTCTCAGAAAAGTAGATTAATTCATATCATGCCTTCACACCTAGAAAACGGAAGTCTGAAAAGAATCTCAATGCAGTAGAAATATGAAAAAAAACATTTGTTAAAGGATTTAATCCATTTCAGGGCATAGAAAAATACACATCACAGAGGAGAGTAACTACAATATCTTCTGACAATATTAAAACTTTGGTTTATTTTTATCAGGATTGTATTCAGTTGTACTTTTGTTTTAATTTCATCATATTTTTTGTCTATTGAAAGTATAAATATTAAATATTTTCATCAATTCAAAAAATTATACTTCATGGAAAGCTTACTACTCTCAAATTAAACACGTCTATTCAACAGTGGTTTTCTATTTTGGACATTAAAGGGCATAATAATTTTTGATGAGGATGACAACTATATTTTTCTTTTCCCAAATAAGAAATAAGTTGTGCAAAAAATTAATTTCATCTTGCTTTTTTATTTCCTATTTTGTTTGTTTACTATGCCATGAAAAGGATAGTATTCTAAGATTACTGTTTTTTAATTAATATGAGTGAAAATGACTAAACAAACATAAAATATGATATATAAGTGTAAAATTGAATATAATTCTCAATACAAAGTTGAAAATGATATGAACAGAGAAATCACACTATGAAATATTAAAACAAAAAAATGAGAAATGTCCAGTACTGGTAAAAATTTGTGAAATAATGCTTTTATGAATTACTGGTATAAATATTTATAAATTACTGGTATAAATATAAATTGGTATGATCTTCTAAAACTGCATTTTTTCTTTTGGTAATATTTCATTAACTTTCTAAATAGTTGCCTCCTTTACCCTGTAATTTTAATTTTTTGAAATTATTCTAATCAGAGGTACACAAAAAATTTATAATAATTAACACCAAAGAATTATTTATAATAGATAAATACTGAAAACAATCTATGTACAGTTAAAGGGAATATTTTGCATTTAATCAAAAGAATAGTATATAATAGTTAAGAATAATCTTTGAAAAATATTGAAATATGTAATAACATAGAAATTGTTTATGGCATTCTGTTAACTGAAAGTAAAGATACAAAATGTATATAAAGAATATGCATGTATATGCATTGTATACATATAGAAAAAACAGAAATCAAGTTACCAAAATAATAGCAATGATTGTTCTGAGTTCTAGGATTGCTGATGATACTTGTTTAAATTACTGGTGCTTTGCTTAGCTTTATGTAACTCTCACATATATAATAATACCTTAGAAAGCAGAAGACAGCAGTAGGGACTCAGGAATGTTATTTTTACACCCATGAAAAATAACAGCAGCCATTCAATCAAGGGACGGAGCCAGTATTTCTTTAAGGAAAATAGACTAAAAGAAAAGGCATGATATCCTAATTTGAGTCTTACACATAGGATGCTTTTGATTAACATTTGTTCTAATAAATAGTAGCTCCTTGGAAGCAGATATATTTTCCTACATATCTTAGGAAACCACCCTTGATCTAACTTCTCATGGTGTTTTTATTTCTTATATAAAAATCAACTGAATATAATGAAATGTCAAACTTTAAGGTATAATTCATTGTGTTTGGGTTTCCCCGAGTGATGGCATTTGAAATTAAATCTTGTAATGAAGACTATATATACGATCTTTTCTTTATTTAGTGCCTACTATTAAGAACGATTGAAAAATTACAAATAAACAAGTATTTAAACATTATCCCATCACCTGCTTTAAACAAAAACTTCATTTTTTCTTCAAACTCTCTTTATCTCTTTTACATATTGGAGTGAAGGATGACCTATAAAAAATTTGATATTTATCTATAAGCAGATACAGGGCAATTTTAAGCAAAACACAGAAGCACTTGTTTTCTTATTAGTAAAATTAATATATATGCAATATATAGGTAGATATACACATTATGTAGTGTTCTTTTTACTCTATTTATTTAATATAATTCATAATATAATTCACTTTTTCTTAATATAATTTTTTTCTTAATATAATTTACTTCTTTTTCTTCTTGTATTAGGGCAAAATAATTACCAAATGAAAGATTAAGTAAAATGAATAAATAACAATATTTCAATTTCTTCTCCAAAAAGATGAGGGAGAATCCATCACTTTTGGATTTATATTTTTTTTAAAACTAAACCTTCTCACTTGGTGAACTTTACAGTACTATTACAAGTTTCAAAATGAAGGTATAAAACCACTCATAATATGGTTTAAAATGCATCTGAGCTGGTGTGTGTGTGTGTGTGTGTGTGTGTGTGTGTGTGTGTGTGTCTGTATGTGTGTCTGTGTATGTGTCTGTGTTTGTATGGAGGGCTGTTATTTGTGTGTAAATCCAAGTTTCATTAGAAAAAGAAGAAATAGCATTCCTCATACAAGTTATCTGGCACTCAAAGAAATATAATTTGCTGTGAAATGTTACATATTCAGCACATACTTCTTATCGGCAGACCTGAATTGGAAATGACCTTTCCTTCCTGGTTATTCTAGCAAATATAATACCCTGCTTCACCCTAAAACTAAATTGTTTGTAAATCGTCTGAAATTGTAAAAGAGCTCTGTTTTTTTGTTTTTTTTTTTTTGAGATTTGCTCTTAGTAATATATTTTTTAGCATTTTATTTTATTTTATTATTAGTTTCAAGATACAGTACATGATTAGACATAAACAGCTCTATTTTTAGATTACTCTACAACAGCACTAATAGAGAAATATAAAGTGAATCATACCTCAGTTTAAAATGAATAATATTCACATGAAAAATAAAAAAATATGCAAAATATTATTTCAATATGTAATCAAATTAAAAGTTATTAATGAGATATTTTACATTAACTTTTATCAGTTTTCAAACTCTGGTGTGTAGTGTCAATTTGAATATTATGTTTTCAAAGGTTATGATAAAAAACAGTCCCACCAAAACAATAAAAATGTGTTTAATGACAACAAAAAAGTTTAATCTGCTTTAGTTTTTAGTTTAAATTTAATTTCACTAAAATAATTCAAATTAAAAATTTAACTTCTTAGTTCAGCTAGCCACATATCAAGTGCTTAATAGCCATATGTACCATATGTGGCAACCATATTTGACAGTATTGCTGTGAAAATTAGGGCAGTATTAAGCTCATAAAGCCAAAAAAAATACATAAAGATGTCCACTAGCTTTAAACTTTTTCAAGAAATTTCTTGAAATATCCCATTGGCCTTGATTTAAAAAAACATTATTTGATATAAAACAAAGCAGTAACATTTGGTTACAAATTTAATATCTATGTTATTTTTCCTCTTACATATTTTCCTCATCGTATATTTTATGTGAGACTTGTTTTGATAGTCAGATATTTTTTTATTTTGTTACGATAATGTTTAGATAAAGTTTTGAAGCTAAAATCTGTATACTAATGAGGAAGTCTCAAAGCAATTAGCTATCTGCCCTAATTAAGGAAATTCAGCTTAGTTCCTAAAGCTAAAACTGCAATCGAAATAATATTATGAAAAAACGAAGCAGAAAAGGATATACGATTATACCTAAACTACATAATTCTTCTAATAATTTTTAATGAGAATCCAGAACAGCAGAAATATGCACGATTAGACTAAATAGGAATATTACCTGTTACGTTATAGATGCATTACTGGAAGAATTACCTAAACTTGTTTTAATGCTAAGATTTTAGTTTTTTCTTTTTTATCAAAATTATATTAACTGTCCAGTATAAAAAGGAAACACTGCAAATCTAGCATTTCATTATAGGCAAAACAACACACTATTTGTTGACATACTACAAGGTATAAGTATAAAGGGAATATGAAGGTCAAGGCAAATAACAAGCATCAAAATCTACTTCGTTATCAAGACTGACTCTCCACAGTGTTTACTAGGTAATTGATCCATTCTTAGTTTATCTTTGCTGTAATAACACACTCTAATATTCTTTCTTTCATTAATGCCATTGATCACAATATTTTTAACCATATATTTATCTATTTTTATCTTACGATATTATGAGGGGTTGAATTCTATCCCCCTCAAAAAGATATGTTGAAGTCCTATCCTCTGGTACCTCAGAACGTGAACTAATTTGGGATTAGGGTCATTGCAGATGTAATTAGTTAAAACGAGATCATACAGAAGTGGGATTCATCCTTAATTCAGTATGACTGGTGTCCTTGTAAGAAGAGAAACAGAGATAGAGATAAGGAAGAAAGGTAGCCATGTGAAGACAAAAGCAGAGATTAGAATTATACAACCATAAAACAAGTAAAACCTGCCATCGCTAGACGCTGAAGAGACAAGACAGGATCCTCCCCTACAGGCTTCAGACCAACACCTCAACTTCAAATTCCCGGCTTCTAGAACTGTGAAGCAATAAATTTCTGTTTGTGGTTCTTTGTTATGCAGGTAGTGAAATTAACAATAAACTGTCTCTAGAAATACTAGTCTCCAATTAAAAAATCAATTCACTTCATTGTTATGGCCTTTATATTAATTTGATAACTCTTTAGTGACCACTAAGTATGTAAGATACAGAACAGTCAAAAGTCATTAATTCATGTTTCTTACCTTACATCTCGTAAGTTGCTGAATAAAAAATCAAGTTCTAGCAAGCAGTCAAAAATTACACTGACACTCCTTAGGGAAAGATGTTTTCACAATATAGGTGTTAATACCTAGGGTAACTGGCCTTTATTATTGTAGTATGAAGTTCACAAAAATTAAATAAAGACCATAATTACAAATACATGCATATCTAAAATATAAGAATTAATTTACATGTTTTCTTTATAGTCGATCTTATAGGATTAATTGATAAGACTTGACAATTTTAAAATTATAAGATTTAGAAAGATCTTTCTAAATGTGGGAGGTCAGTACACAGACAACTGCTATTTCTTTCTTATTTTTCTAACCATGAAAATATGGTAACTACTAACTTGAACTAGACTCAGGTCTCCACAGCCACACTCAGAGCTCTGTCCAAAAGGTGGCATCTCTATTATCGAATATTTTAATCAAGTGTGTCCTCAGTTTCAAAATATTGAATCTAGTATATGTTACATTGATATGCTATTATTATTATTTCATTCTTTTAAAAATTGTGGAAAATAAAGTATGTTTCCATGATTACTGATTGAAATCTCCTTAATCAAAAACTTACATGGAGTTTTATGTCGACTCTATTTTGTCCACCTTTTAAAGCCCCGTTGAAAGAGATTATCATTAGAAACATGGCAACAGGGATGTTGTAATACCTCTTTACTAATAAAAAAAAACTGGTGGCAAAGGCTTTTTTATATTGTTTACTAACTAAAAAAATATATATTTTAAACTAATTTCCTATAATTTCTTTCAAGAAATTATAAGGAAGAACTGTTAAATGCTACCAAAGAATTCAATGGTGATTGCTTCATTAAATGACGACTGAATTTAAATTCTAAGAACAAACTTTAGACTTCATTATAAAGGAAAGTATGATTCTACAATATCAGATATTTGCTAGAGGAAAACACTCATACTCTTTTTGTTGGAAAATCTACCCTGTTGGGTTGTCTGTGCTGTATATCTTTCTCTTAACTATGTTTTTAATTCACTTCTTCAGAACATAGTTGGTGTAAAAGAAAAAAGTGCATTTAAAGTTTATTGCTACATTTGACAAATACATTTAAAAAGTGTTTTGAATTAATATCTCTTTTTATGAGTAAAGCTCAATTCTTTGGATATCCAGCTTTAATGGCCTCAGAGGCCAACTTTTTTAGAGAAAGAAACTAGGATTTAGCCAGATGTGACATTTCCATTCCACGGGCATTCAAATTTAATGCCTTTCCAGACAAAAGGGTGAGATTTGTCCAGAATTGTTTTTTCTCAAAAATATTGTCAAGCATCATCTTTGAGACATATCTGTAAGTTATATTTTTTGCCAGTAATTTGTAAAATTGATAGTAAGCATTCAAAAAGTAGAACTCTCTTTTCAATCCCAATTAAGTCTAATCAAGCACTTTCTATTCTAGAGATTCTTGTGCTAACAATGAGTATATTGATACTGCTTCAGTGATTTCCTAGAGAATATCCTAGAGAATCAAAATCAGAAGCCTTAAAATACAGAGTCTTTAGAAGCCAAATTCAACATTTTAAAAGGATATTATAGGCTTCTTCCATGGAGCTACTGATGAATATGTTTTTCAAAGAATCCAATTATTTAATACTCTGATGAACAATACAAGTCTAATCTTTTTTTGCCCCCAAATTCTGTAAATTTATGATTGTCTAAGTAAGGAAATCAAATATACTCTTCAATTGTCAAGTCCCTGTAAGTCTTTAAAATGCATAGATTTCTTGTGTTCCTGAAACAATTCTGTAGTAATTCCCCAAGATTCTTCCAAAAGGAATTCACAATTCCTTCCATACTGAGTGTTTCATGTGGAAGATTTTAATACAGTTAACAATTATTTAGTTCCAAAGATAACACATGATTTTCTGGCAGTATATTCTGTGGCACTTCCCCAAACTCTGTGTACAGTAACTATGAGAACTTATTTCAGCTTTATCGCAGCTGCAAAATTTTCCATTGGTATAGTAATATTTATTTGAGAATATCTCATGAAATTTGCAGTTTTATAGAATCCAAGGAATAATTCTTTACAATAAAGCTATGACAAATTTTATAAATAATATAAGCTATGAAAGTAAGCTATTGATATGTTTGAATACTTAGATGCACTATTTTATAGTGAATAAATATTTGCAACAGAGTATTTATTATGTATTTCTTTTGTAATGAAAGCAAATGTTCTTAAAGCTTTAAACTTGTAGCCTGAGAAGAAAGTACATTTCAGAAGTGTTAATGGCCTTTAAAAAATAGTTGGGTAAACACCATATGTAATTACTCTGTAGAGAAATACTACTTAATTAAAACATAGAGTCATTCTATTAACATACACACCTGCTATTCATATGGTTCATTTCTTCCTAAAATAATTTCTGAGCAAGATTTTCTCTTCACTTCATTCTCTTGGGAAATGTCCACTTTGAATTTCTGCTTCAGATTTTTTTATGTTGGCTCCAAATATATATATATATATATATATAATTACATCATATATAAGTATGTATGTATATTATATATACATATACATGTCAATGTTGGCTCCAAATATATATAACAAGGAGGACATAGTTTTATAATGACAGCTGACTCTGTGGACTTCATACTCCTCTATTTTCTTAAAGTTTTCAGCATCCAGTCATGTTAGATTGCAGATCACAGCATTTTTTTCTTAAAGAACCTGCAAGCAAACTCATTGTCTCTACAAAGACAAGAAAATTGTTATTCACAAAGTCGTCTATTTGGAATAATCTTATCTCAGACTTTTATTCAAAAATATTTTAAAGGCCACCTCATTTTTGAAACTTTCTTTGTGTTGAAATGAGGTTTATTTTCTGCAAAAACATCCAGTTCTCCACCCCATCCATCTCCTACTGAAACAATATGTTTCATTCTGTATTTTGATAGCAGCAACAACCAAAAAAGCTAATAGATAGACAGCAGATGAAGTTAATATATGTTCATCATTTATCCCAGCTTCATTTTTGGTTAGGTTGTATGTGTAGCTCTGTGTGCGTACTTTTTCTGCAACATGAGTATTTCCCTCTTGATTATTTCACAATGCATCAACATTTCTTTTCCACTTTTAACTACTTCAAGCAGATTCCTCTATGATTAATAATTTCCTCCTTTCAGTATTTGAAAAATAGGATATTTATTCTCTTTTTTAGAATAAAGTGAACTAAGAATAAGAAAAATTTTCTACCTGGTAATTTTTGCGGAGTTAAAGAATAATAATATTAATAATAACACACATATACGAGTGTGCATATGTGCATATATTCAGATTGTATATAAAATAAAAAGTTGGATGTTCTCAATCTCTTAATCTACAATAAATATCTTTGTATGATAGAGGAAGAAGTGTGTGTGTGTGTGTGTGTGTGTGTGTGTGTCTGTGTCTATGTGCCTGTGTTTTTGTTTAGTACTTTTTTTGTTTTTGTATTTGTAGGATTGATTTGTAACAGAAAGATTGCTAAGTAGAAGAATATGTGACTTAAAATGTTGACAAATATTGCCAACTTGCACTCCACGAAGTCTAGGCAGTTGCTATCACCAATACTGCACGAAAACGGCTATTGCTCTTCATTTTCAACAGTGCTATATATGGGCAAACATTTTACCATTTTGGGTAAGTTAAAATATTTTATCTGATAATTCATAACCTATATCTTACAGTTTTTTGACTTGTGTATTTTTTTCTTAAGTCTGACTTAAAAATATCTTGAGCAGCTGCTTTTACATGTCCTTTGCATATGTTTTTCTCATATTGGCAGTTTTCAATAATAGCTCACATTTATTGATTACTTGTGAATGAATGCCAGTCAGATTTGTTATAAGCACTTTAATTATATTAATAATCTAATCCTCATAATATATCTTTAAAGTAGGAACCATTAACATTTCCATTTACAGATGAGAAAACTGTGACATGGTAACATTAATAAAATTACTCAAGATTGCATTGGTCATAAGCAAATAATGGAGCCAACAGACCAATTAAGCTGGTCCTAGAGTCCAGGCCTTTAACCACTACCTTGCTTGCTTCTATTTAATAGACAAGAGTGAACTCTTGACTTGATGTTTTCAATGTGCAGTATTAAAGATGAGCCCAGGAGGTTTTTACAAATCCTGTTGTTATTTTTAAGACTGTTATGCATTTATAAGCCAGATGAATATCACTAGCCTTGTGATTACTTAAAAAAATTGGAGAGCAAATATGTAAAATTTGTGTAAAGTCTAGATTTGGGAACAGGCATGCTTAAAGAAAATATTTTTTGCATGTTGGAAGGAATGATAAATATATCTTAGAAAGATGCAAAAGAACATTTATCTGGAATTATAGGGAATAATTTCTGTATGGCACACAGAATGGGGTTAGTTTCATGGGCTCTCTGTGGCTGATTCGAATAATGTTGGTGGATGTGAGCATAGGGGCTTTTTCTAGTTATCTGATGCTAGAGCTCAGGGTAGCTAGAGTAGGTGCCTAGTGGACTTGGTGTATGAGAACGTGATAAGAGAAGTGATTAGGTGTATGAACATAATTGGCTGCTCAAGAAAGGGAAATGGCAGGCCTCTTGCTAAGGCCTCAAAATCAGGTCAAGATATCACAAACTAAAAACTGTTGCTATTGAAAGTCATATTGATTCACATGTTCAACAGATATTTGTTTAGCTCCCTTAAGTATACACTCAGCTAGGTATTTTAGAGAAATGAGTAAGTCTCGCATCTTGTCAACTTTTGTAAAGTGTAGACAGTTGAGAATCACATAAATACATTTGCATATCAGAATGATCACTCAGGCAGCAGAATGAAACTCGAATAAAGACCCTCAAACTCTAGAGCCATTAATAATATACTTTTCCCTCACAGTACAATTTATAGTTAATTTGTCCAGAGCTGCTGGGGGAACTCCTTTCCATGTGGTCACCAGGCATCCGATTTCCTTCTATTTTGCTTTGTCATAGTGTTTTGGCTTCTTCATCAAGGTGAAGCTAGTTGACCAGTAACAAATCCTCATTTTATGAGGAAATATCAAACAAATTCAAATTGAGAAACATTTTACAAAATAACTGACCTATGTACTCTTCAAAATATCAAGATCGAGGAAACTAAAGAAATGCTGAGAAGGTATTCTAGATTAAAGGAGACTACAATGTATGACAAATAACTTCAGCATAGGTTTAAGAATGGTATTCAAAACCAAAAGAAAATAGCAATAACTTATGTATTGGGACAAGTGATAAAATTTGAATCACAACTGAACATTAGATAATAGTACTATATTAGTGTATAATTTCTATAGTTTATGGTTACATAATTTGTTCTTAGGAAACACATTCAGAAGTATTTGGGGTAAAAAGATGTGATTTTCAATTTACTCTCAAATGATTAAGAAAAATATGTATACATATAATATATAGTATATAGTTGTATATATAAATATAATGTATATGATATTATAATTTAATATATAAATATTTATATATGTGTGAATATATACATGTTGGTATGTCTATGTGTGTGTGTACACACACATATATACACACATATAGTGTATGTATCTACACACATATATAATTAGTCTGGTATGTTTACTGTTAATTTTAAGTTTTTTAAATATAATACTTTACAGAAATTTTTTTAAAAAGAGACTCCGGAATGTGAGAAAATGGGGGATCCAAGGGTGAAGAATCAAGCAATGTCAGTAATCTAGAGTAGGGAATTATTTTTCAAAGAGAATTTCTTACAATTGTACAGTTATATAACAGTTTATAACGAGAGTTTTTATAACAGGAATATCTAATCAATTTTGTGTTATCCCATTGCTATAGTTCTAATCCCCATTGTCACTTCTCCCCAGTTCAGCAATCTCAGCTACAGTTTAAGAGACTTTTTTCTTTTTCTTTCTTTTTTTAATTATGAGAGGACTTAACACGTGTAGGTTAAATATGAGCAGAAGAAAAAATAAAATCTCATTAAATGAGGTGCAAATGAAATTGAATTTCAGCAGCATTTCAGATTTATTTGGGACAAAAAGTAAAGCCCTAAGATTTTGCAGACATATTAAAGATATTATTTGATTTCCCATATGACCTGTGGAGAAATAACTATTGAAAATTTTATATAATTGTCAAGTCTCTGCTGATATACGAATTCTAAAAATATTTAAGAAAAAGACCACAAAAATGTAATCTAAAATGTGAACTGGGGGATACAGTCTAAAAGTAAAAGGAAAACTAGAACAAATATTTTTCTAAGTTAGAAGTGAGAAGAGTAAAGATAAAGTCTGAGGAGGTCTTTTATTTATCTACTGTATTTATCCACTTAGCAACTTCTTTTAGAGCAATTTCAGTATGCAAAATGACAGGAGTACTGGTTTCGGGGTTGACAAATAAATAGAAGTTATATTCATGAATCTGAGATATGATGGGTAAATTTTTAAGGAACTCTTATTGTGTGAGTTTATTTTGTCACTCATATCTAACAATCAAACAGAATTCTCTGGTTGGATGTACATAACTGTTTCTATGCACCTCAGCTAGTTTTCCTCTTTTTCTTCTCACCAGAACACTTTTCAGAGCCCTCAGATGACTTTACTCATTCCCATATATTCCCATTACCTGCATTGCTAAAGTCTCTATTCCTGCAGTTCTGCCCAATTTATCTTCTTTTTCTTTTTCCTACCAGAGACCTTTATTTTCTTCTTTAATAAGAAATCAATCCCATTGACAATTGAATCATAAACAATAAAATACCTAGAAATCAAATTAACCAAGGAGTAAAAAGTCTCTTATCAGAAAATTATGAGTCACTGAAAAAAGAAATTAAGAAGTACAAATAAATGGAAGCATATACCATGCTCGTAGATAGGAAGAATTAACATCGTTAAAATGTCTATAACCAATGCAATCCATAGATTCAGTAAAATCTCTATCAAAATACCAATGACATTTTTTCACAGAACTAGGACAAATAATCCTAAAATTCATATGGGACCATAAAAGACCTCGAACAGCCATGGCAATCTTGAGAAAGAAGGACAAAAAGGATCTTTTACATTAGATGAGGTTTCCCACCTCCTCTGTGCCCTGCTGTGGGTCCATTCTGTACTTTAACTTGTTATCAGACTTGCAAATTTACATCATAACTGCCTACTTACTTGTCTGAGTTCTCTTCTTGAACATGGTGAGTAGTTTTTGGATACTATTTTTCTCAATTGCCTTTGCTTAATATCAAGCACATAGCAGTCCACCTATAAATACCTGTTCAGGAAATAATATAATCTCTATCACTCATTTTATTCTGAAACATACATTCACACACATAAATAAATGATGATAGCTGATAGCTGATAGTTGATAGATAGATAGATAGATAGATAGATAGATAGATAGATAGATAGATAGATAGATAGATGATAGAGAGAAAGTAACAAAGGTTAATGGCCACAGGTTTTAAAACAGAATCAAAATGTTTATTGTCGTTGATTTTTTTTTAAAGCAACCGGAATGATCAATCTCACTGATACTAGTATCTATATATCTGATATCATTATCCCTGACACATGTTAATTCGTTGTTTGTGTGATTTGTGATTGCTCCTGTCACTACTTCCCACCTTGGTGAGCTTTATTGATCTATTTACTCCCCAAAATCAAAAGTAATTTCCTCAAAGCAACTCTATTTTGAATTTGTATAAGATGGTTTTCCCCAGACGATAACTTCAAGTGTCATTGAACTTATTTAAAGACAGCTTTATTTCACAAACCTTATGTTCAAGTCTTAGTGTACAACCAAGTAGACCTAATGAGGCAAAGAGAATCTGGCTTTCAAAGATAATCATAATCCTAGATTATCTCCTAAAATAAGGTTTCAGTTCACATATTCTAAACAGGTAAGTTTTTATAATAGATGATTTTCACCTTTGTTCAGGTAGGTGCCTCTGAATGTGATAAAGCAAAGCTGCTTGGCTATATCTCCTTCTCTGTGGTAGAATGTATCACATCCCTACTGTAGCATTTTCTTTTCACTCAGACTATTCAGATATTCCTATTTGTATATGAATGCTCCATGATAATTTTCTCTCTTCCCTCTAAGGCTAAGATGTGGTGCTTCTTTCTACCTAGTTTTATACCTTTAGGAGGTAGCACAGATTTTCCTTCCAAGGAAAAGGTAATAAAGTTCCCATATTTTTTTAGGCATATACTGGTGGTATTTACTGTCTTCTGAAACACAAAATATGATTGCTACAGTACTTCTTCTAAGGCCTACTTTCTTCTTTAAAAAAAAATAACAAATAACTGTAAATTGAAGTGTGTAGGCAGTTTCAAGTAAGTAACAATAAAAAAAAGTGGTGTATTGCCTTGACATCTGTGGTCTGAGTTGTAGTCTCTAAATCCTTTAGCTTGTAACATTTGTGAGGTACTGCATGTAATGAGTTCACACCTAATTCATATCAGTTCCATCATGTATCATAGCATGGTCTGTTGAACAACAATAAGAGTACATTGTGTGTATGAAAATACACACATTGATAGATAGATAACAGATGATAGACAGACAGACACACAGACAGTCAGACAGATACTTTACAGAGCAGATTTTACAACTCAGCTCTTCTATCACAATATACTCCTTTAGCTATACAACTCTTTCAGGAAGTGAATAGTTATTTTAAATGTTATTTTCTACAGTTGCATGTACAGGGTGGATGCAAGAGAAGTGCAGTTGTTCCTCAGAAATAGTACTTGTAAACAAATTTTTTTAATTAGACAAACCAAAAGTAGTACACTATGGAATAATGTGACTTTGTTTTGCTTTTAATTTTAATTAGTGAGCATAGATCACCAGCTCATTCAGTCAGTGAGTTTTTCAGAAGAGTGTTAATATTAAAATTATTACAGAATTTTATTTTCAAAGCCCAATTCCTGCAAAAATCAATGGTCAAATCCTGGCAATTCTGAGGAAATCTTAGTTTTAAATGTACATACCATTCCTCCTTTGCACAAGACATGTGATTTGTAGAAAAGAAAAATGTAAAATTTTATAAATCAAATGTGTTTCATAATCATTTCTATAAGAGAAGGGTCCTCTTGTGACTTCTAGGAATAAATGCCACAAATAACTAAATAACTGGCAGGCCAAGAGAAATCTCTATGCTCTTTTTCTTTTTTACACTAGGGAAGAAAAATAGTTAAGAACTAGAATAATTGAATGGCAGAATACTCATTGAAATAATATTTTATAAAAGGAAATATTGGCTTAAAATAAAACAAACAAATGGATGTACTTTTCAGATGTGTATGTATAAAAGATCGCCGCCTTGGATGCCTGAGGGCTTCCTTGACTAAGCCACAGCTGATGGGCCTGACAAGTGTAGCAAATGTAATTCTAGAATGTGAGTGGTTGGGACTCATTCCTGAGCTCATATTATTGATGAGTTTCATTTCACATTTGGAGGCATCCTGTTGTTAGGGGAACTGGAGAACAGATATGTGTGAAGTGTCTCTTTACCTACATAAATAATGTCACACATGTAAATAATGTAGACATTATCACATGTAAATAATGTAGACATTAAGCAGACTGGCATTCTGTCTACTGCTGACTGGCAGGACATGTCTAGGAGATGGTCAGAGTGGCATATGCATACCTGCTAAGTAGCCCAATTCTCCCATAGTCAAGTAAGTATTGCTGAATTGTATCACTTCTGAAAAATAAAGCATCATTTTAATCACTTAATCCAATGGCAATCAATTCTCTTCTTTGAGTGCTTAAAGCAATTTACATAAATCAACATATAATAGAATTAGGTCCTTTATTATTGTACTTTATAAATGAAAAAAACTAAAACCTAGGTTATTTAAGTAACCAAATTCACAGTCATTGGCAGAGTTTAAGCTTAGTAATTCTGTCTGGCCCAAGAGCTATGCTCTTCAAATAATGATATTTTTGCATAGTTTTAATCTGAAGCGATAGTCTACAGTAAATTCTTTGCTGTCCTCAGAAGGTTGCATGAAAACAAAAAATTTATCTGTGGTTTTATTTTTCTAGTCGACTTTAGTACAAATCAAATCACTCATTCAATACAGTAAATAATAATAATTAGAAATTTAAAAATGGACGGATGGGTAGATACAGAGATACAGAGATAAAAATAAAATCAGTCAACATAGCAAAAGTATTATTTGACATGTTGAAGAAAAAGCTCTTAATTTTTAAATTTAAAAAAATTTTAGGTAAGAATTCTGTCATGTAAATGTAGTTATCTAAAAGAAAAAACTCAGTTTATTTCTTAAGATATATTTCTGCTTCAGGCTGCTTACAGATCTAAATTGGATCTCGGTCTAGAAAAGATAAGAAATATTATTAATGGGGACATTTCTAACCAGCAATAGTCCAGTATGAAAGCCTTTATGTCTTTGTATTGTTGACCTTAAACAGAAAGTCAGCCATATATTTCTCCAGAAAAATGGGTTTATTCTGGAGCAATAAAGAATTGTAGTCAGGGACATGCAATCATGATGGGCCACATGCAAGTCCACTAAAACAGGAGAGGAAACTCTTTTATAGATGGGAAGAGGAAATTGGGGGAGCTATTACAAACAGTTCTCCCTGTTGTACTTATGTAGGGCATGAGTGTTCCCCTTCCTGGCCTTCCCCACTTCATTTTAAATGAAGTTTCTGTTTACTTATTTTTTATAGTATACAAAAGTTAATACAGTCTGATGCACAAGATAGCAGTGTTCGAGGATATGTTCTGTTAATGGAGCAATATCCAACTCAAACTTTAGTGGTGACACTTTAAATCCTTGTAAGATCTAAAAGTAATTTATTTTGTTTAATTGCTTTTTCAGAATTGTAAGATACTTGGGCATTCTCATTTTAAATAGACTTCTCTGAATTTATTTTCAACATTTCTATCAAGGTTATTTACATGACTTTCCTCTGGTTCTTTCTGTGTTGTATGTGACAACACTTTTATTTTCTATTTGAGTATTCTGTAAAAGCTAAATATTCTCAATGCACAGGCAAACATGCATTCACATATACAAACACATAATGGACTTTTTATTCAATTAATTCATTTGTTCACTTAAATTTACTCAACTGTACACATATATACACACATAAATTAATGGCTTTTGTAAACACTATTTCTCATTTGTATTTCCTTTATCTCTACTTGACTTTTATGGCTATTGTTTTCTAGCTCTAACACTTTTATTTTAAGAAGAAAAAGAAAGTAGATAATTTAGACCATGGATATAAGGTTTGTATTACTTTGGATGATTTTTCTCATTCAAAATATGCACTAGCTATTTCAATTCTTATTTTTATAATTGTTGGATGAGTTTGTCTAAGTATCCTACAAATTTCTAGGAAAAAGTAACACCATATATTTTATTGCAGAGATACATTTATAAACATCATTAGAAATGTAGAAATGTTTCTGAGTGAGTTTATGTAAGTTAGAATTCTTATATTAGGTCTATATTAACCTCAGGTTATCATGTGAAAATTAAAATCACTAAATAAGACTCATACTAAAATACTCACTGATAGAGATAGTTAATAACCAGCTCCTCTCTTACTTTAAAATCACCAAGATCAACAATATATATCATTATTATTTAAATTATCAATTCGCTGCTCCCACCTCACCTCCTCCACCACACACACACAAACTCACAAATATATTCTAATGAGTTTATCAAAGGTAATCCCACTACTTCCACTTATTAAATCATTGAATGAAAATAATTGAGTGAGAAAAATGGTTGTGTTGGAATAATTTTATTGGCAGTTGTGAATTTGGAAATGGTCTGCCTACATCTAATTAATCTTTGATTTTAGAAAATTAATCCACCAAAAATGGGGATGATAATGTCACCCACCATTGGGGCTGATTGGAGTTCAGGGTCTCCCCAATTGTAGCGGGGAGGGAGAGGGACAACAATGACGCAGACATGTTGTTAGCATTTTCCCTCAGTTTTTCCTCAAATGACTCTGTGAAGAGTCACAGGTCATTGAGATTTAATAGTTTTATTAAAAATATATTTTAGAAAGACAAAGTATGCCCCAAGAAGGCACATGGTCCCAGTGCCATAACCAACACAAAGGGGCCAAAATGGCTACAAAAGGGCAAAAAGGCCACAAAAGGCTACCAAAAAGAGAGAGAACCCAGAAGGGCAAAAAGGGAGGGGAGCCCCAGAGGGTAAAAAGGAGGGAGGGCCCCGAAGAGCAAAAAGGACCCAGAAGCAGGAATGTACGCCTTATATTTGGGCCATGATGGGTGGTTCCAAAGGTGTTCCTAGGAGATTGGCTAGTGAGGTCACCTTGTTTGACACCTGATTGACACTAGGCAATAACTTTGTGTACTGAGCATGTACTTACCCAGAATTTAGTCTGTTATAATTAGATTCATGAACTTCCATGCATAGTCATGATATTATAATGATGGTATAATGAGGCTGAAGTTAGAGGCAGTACTTTCTGCATATGTGTTTATAGCTGGTTTAGCCTGCAGCCTTTGTGCTCTTGCTCTAGGATTTGGGGTAATTTATAACCCTAAAAGGGAAGTGTTTCTGGGAGGCCCTTAAGGAAGGTCTTCAAGGAAGTTTTTATGGTTACAGAGCTGGGCCTCAGCTCCTGTCACTCATGCCTGACTAACTACCTAACATCCCCCTCTCAAGTACTGGGGACCCAAATCTTTGGGGTTTGGGAGCAATGACCACTCTGGCTACTTCAGGCTGAGAAGGGATGAAGGTGGACAACTGGGTCCCTTATACTTGCTCTCTGTCGACAGGGGGCAACAGCTGTCGATGCCCATCTAGGAGACTGCAGTATGCTACAGGATCCGTTGACTGGAGTGGGTGATAGTTTCCTTGAAGGACTATCTATAGATGAATTGCCTGGACTCTGAAAGAATCTAATTAAACAAGGCGGTTTAGAAGTGGTAGTCTACAAATAGTCAGAGGTTGGGGTAACCCACCCTCTGCTCTGAGTAGAAAGGCAGAGCCAACAGGGCTAAGAAAACTTAAGGAGTGAGTCAGTTCGGTTGGCTGATTGATAAGGAGTAGATGGAATAGGAATAGCTATAGTAAAAATTAACAAAGATGAAAAAGTCAGAGGAATTATAAAACTCATCCTGGTTTGTCCTTTTTGAAGAGAAACCTCAGGTCTTCTCTTGGTTTGCAGGTGTAAGTAGAGTCTTCTGTAGGGACCTCTGGAATTTCAAGATAAGATTTGACTCAAAAATTGGTGTATCTGACTGGAAATTCTGGGGACTGTTACTGTAGTTGGGGAAGATAAAAGAACAGGGTACGGTTCTTTCCAAATTGGCTGTAACTGAGAGACTGGAGAATTATCCTTGTACATCTTGATTAATAATTGTTTGAGTGACCTAAGAGTCTTAGGTCATAGAGTCAGCATGGAGAGAAGGAGATTATGTATTTACTACAAAATGGGTCCCCCCTCAAGTTATAAATTTTGTAATTCATGAGCTAATAATTGACCAAGAAGGTGAGGACTGTCCTGGAATCCCTGAGGAAATACTATCCAAGTCAGTTGCTGATAGATTCCATTAGGGGAGTCCCATGCAAAGGCAAAAAGAAATTGCGACTGTGGACTAAGAAGGATGAAAAAGAATGTGAAATTGACTTACTGTTGACTCCCCAAATGGTGTAGTTTCGAGAGGAGAAGGGTCCAAAGAAGGAAGAACAAAGTAGGTGGCCCCGGTCTCCAAAAAGGAAAGTAATTATCCTAACTGCCTTGTCCATTGCTACCTTTGGCTCCAGTCCAGTGATGTAGACAGATATATTCTGCCAACTGGAGGGGGCCTCTTCAGTCCCATGCAACTATTTGGAAGCCTGTGACTGGCTCTGACCCAGGAGTCCTTTGACTCTTGAGGCAGAGGGCAGCCCAGGGACCCAACTGCTGACACTTATAGCAAGCAGATTTAGAAGACTTGTCCTTGTGGGGACATTTTTTTGGCCCAGTGGTCAGGTTGGCGGCAGATGATGTACCTCAATGAGTTCTTGCCATTGGGAGCTGGGTACCCATGGATCTGGTCTGTGATTAGCCTTTAAAGGCTGCTAGTTTCTGTCCTTTCCCTTTCGGCAATCCTAGCTTCTGTCCTTTCCCTTTTGTGAGCCTGGCCTCTAATGCCTGGTCTGATAAGGTCTGTAGTATGGATTGGTGTAGAAGAGGGGATTGAAATGGTAGATGATGAGACTAATTAGGGAGGGAGCAAAGTGTTTGTAAGGAGTGTTTGTAAGTGTTTCTAACAGAGTGATGTTAGACAGTGAAAATTCCCAACATAGGGGAAAAAGTCAAACCCTTTACTGAGAAAAGGGGTTTTTTGGTAAAGTATAAGAAAGAATTCAAAGGTACGAAAGAGTCTAAGAAAGACTCCAAGGGACAGAGACAATAAAGAGAGAGAGAGTAAAGGCCCTGAGAAGGAACAAAAACATATATTTTCCTTTCTATCATAATTAGAATTCTTAAACACCATATTACACATAACATCAACAAATATAAATCAGAGATCATGCACATACTCTAATTTTGTATTAGTTTATTTTTGATATTTGAGTTTTGGCTCGACCAAAATATACAAAATTTCCTTTCTCAGGCTAATGGCAGTCAAAAACTAAGCAAAGAAGTAATTCGCTTGCTCTTGACAGTTTTAGAGAGGCAGAAGAATGTTGGGAGTAGAGTGCAGCTTGTGAGTCCAGCCACTTGTGTTTTAAAATTGCCCTTTTTTTTGCCTCTTCAGTTGCCTCGGTCTGAGGTAGTAATGGCTGCGTTACATTCCTAGCTATCTGTAAGACTTTGAAAGTTACTGAAAGTTAGAGAAAACTTATATGGCCTTTAATTTCTAGTGATAAGTAAAAGTAAGCAATCTTAAATCGGTAAACTTAGGCGATAACATTATAATACTCTACTCATAGGATGCCCATGAAGGTTAATGGTATAAATCTAAAAAGCATGGTATGATAATAGTTCTATAATAAGAAAATCAAAGTTTTTCTTAAACTTATAGAGCAACTTTCTTCATAGAAGATCCAATACTCTGCATCAAAACATTTTGCTATTTGAAATTGAAAAATGGACTTAGCTGATTATATATGAAAAGCTAGTTTTGGACTTTTAAGGATATAATATTTAACTATTTAGCAATTTACTCCAATTATTAAAATGAATTCTCTTCTTTCTTCCTAGGTAATCTAGCATTTTTTTCCTCGATGTGATCTAACTTAAATGTACTATTTGGAGCTTCTATTCTAAAAGGATTTTATTCTCAAATCAGAGGAAACAGTTTTAAAGAGAAAAGAGAGCTCTGGGTCAAAAGGGATCTATTGCCATCTCAATAGAACAATAGTAGAAAACTGAAATGCCCATTGGTTATAAGAAATTAAAATGAGGGAAGCAACCATGTGTGAAAAAACAATATCTGAAGCATGGCAATAAATGACAGATGTCACCATTGTCATAATTAAGGACACTATTGGATGATGGGCATTACAGATAATCAGAGAAAGCACCCTGCCTAATCGTGGCAGCAGCTATTAAGTCTCATGACTATCTATGGAGAATATGAGATGTTCTGGTTTTTCAAAATACTAGAAATTAAGATGTTCATATGAAGTATATTAATTTTTACATTTTGGTAATTAATTTTATTATTTTAAAGTGTAGTGATGTTTTTTAGTCAAACAAATATATTGTCAGCCTGAAGACCAGTTTGTCATGAAGGGCATCAAAGTTTTGCCACCCCAAAATGTGCCTTTTCGGATATCGATTTTAAACCGGCTATAAAGAAACAAAAGACTCAGAAAGAAACTTTGACCCTTCTCCCTTACCTGCCTAAAGAAATTCAGGTAGAAAAACCTACTTAAAGGAAGAGAACATCAACTTAGCAGTATAATATAAACTAAATGTGGCCAAGAGGGAGAAATCTAGCAAAGCCTGTTTGTTGGAATTCTTTTTGTATCCCACTGTTTCTGGGTGGCACAGCAAGAATTTGTTTACCACATGTTTGCTCTTTTCCATCTACCTATAAATTACCTACTTCCCCTTAGAAATCCCAGACACCTGACCTCTTCTCTTTTGTCCAGAATGACATGTAAACCTCAATTGCCCAATGAGTCTTTGGGTCTCATACCTTATAGCACCCTCAAATGTACACCCGTAGTAAATTTTGAACATTTTCTCCTGTTGATCTGTTTCATATTAATTTGATTATTAGCTTAGAACTTAGAAAGTGGGAGGAAAATTAATTTTTGCATTCCCAACAATCTGTCAAAATTCAACTTTCCATTCGATACTTAAGTTTTCTTGATAACACAACAAAGAAGTAATTGCTTATGCTTGCAAAATGTATAGATGGAATTATTATTAACTTCTTTGGCAAATGCTTCCACAGTTGTACAATTTTCATCTTCAAAATTTATTTTATATATTTTTATAGAATGACAGTTCCTACCATTATTATATATATTTATTAGTTCCATCTCTTAGAGTAACATTGAAGAAACAATAATTTTTCTGCTTTTCTGTATTGCAGTGTTACATTTCTGTCTTGCCCAAATACCCAACTTTTATTTATTTATTTAATATGTATTGTTTGATTTTCTTCACCATATTGACAGATCTCCTCTAATGTGATAGAATTTTTCTATGCTCTTAGAATTTTAGAGCCAGAGCATAGTGCAGAATGGCTATTAATTTGCCACAATGGGTATTAATTTACTACATGCTACAATCACAGTGGTATGTAAATAAACTTTTATGTTTCCCAAAATATCTGATTATTCGGATTAAATCTTGCATCTGTTATGTTAAAATTTTTCTTATGTTTTCTGAAAACTTTATTAAAAAGTAAATAAAACACACCACAGTCATTGTAAATATACCATTAGCATTTTTCAAGCATCATTTATTTTTCTCTTTATTGTTTCACGAACATCGTGAGCCACAGTTACACTCTTCTCTCCTGAACAGAATAAACATATTTTAAAGTGATGATAATTATTTTTTATGTCTGCCACTCCATCCAAAATAAGCAATTTTTTTCCACAATTATCTGAACAAACTAGATGTCCTTTGTATCAGCTCACTACACTCTTGCAAGAACGTTGGCGCTTCATATCATTTTCTGAGGTTACAGTCTAGTCTTCTTTCCAATTGTCTATTCTAAATGCACTTGCTGAAACCTGTAACCTCAGATTTGATCCTGTTGTCTGTTATTTGACTTCCATTTCTTTACCCAGGCTATTTAGATACATATTTTCTATTAGACTGTCTGCTTTAGTATTTAACAGATGGATGATGTAAATTACTGAAGTTGTGAGATGAAATTTTGTTTGATAGATATCATTTCTCTTAGGATATTTCCATCTCAAGACTGTCAAGCCCAGTATATTTCAGAGCAGTGCTAACAGCTTCTCTTTTAGGGGCATAGGTAATTGGGTTCATAGTCCATATTAATTTAAACAAGTCATTTAACCTTCTTAAGTTAGCTTTCCTACTTTATAAAGTGGCAATAATAAGACCATCTACATTCGAAGTCGCTAAGAAGTTTTTAAAGAAATATTGTACCTAGAATGCTCAGTACAGTGTTTGATATATAATAAATATTGCTTACATTTTGGCCCTTCCTGTCATTGTTATTTTCATCATCAGCTTTCTACATTACCTTTGGAAACTGGCTCAGCCCCTGTGAAATGCCACACTAATGCCACTCTGCCAAAACTAGTACCTAATATGTTTACCCTTGCATGTTTTCTATGCCCTAGATTCCACAAATACAGGAAAGGACAATTTACAGTATTGTTCAGAAGATCTGGAATAAAATTCCCATTCTCTTACTTTGTGGTTTAGAGCTTGATAGAATCTAGAATTGTATTCCCTTAAAATATCAACATGCATTCTCTCAAACTTTATATTACTCAGTTAAATTCAAAATTTTCATTCCATGTTCTAATTACACTAGAAACTGTTATTAATAGAAATATATTTTATTAAATATTACTTCTCCAACTAAAAAATAATAATAACCTAGGAAATGGGTTACAAATAGACCAAAACTGAGAAATATCAAGCAAGAAAAATTTATGTTCCTGGCATTATACTAAAGGGTAGGGAATGGAGAAAACAAAATATTACTTCACTAGAGATTCTTGTTATCTTTTGCGGTTAGGTCACTGACTCTTTGTCGCCCTTGATTGTGTTGCTCAGTACTATAGGTATGAAACCACATGATCTGTGCTCTTCCCTTCTATTTTTAGAGAGAAATAAAAGTCATCAATAAAACCTGCTGAAAACCATCTTTTTCCTCATTCTTTACATCAGAGCAGCTGTCAACCACAACTGAGTGCTCGACAGGCCACCTTTTGGGCTATCTGATGTACTGTATTGATGACTTATTATTTTTACTTGTAACAACTGTTATTACCATGCTCCAAACAGCAAGTGTTGAATCTAGAGACAGGCCTTCAATAGCCTCATCAGTCACACTCGGTACTTGACAGTCTTTAGACAAAAATTCTCAAAAAAGAAAATAGGTATCTCTCATGAATATTTATTTTACACTCTCAGTAACTTACTTCTTTCATGGTTGGTAATTTAAGAGATGTGCTGAGCTCAAACTAATAGAGTTTTAAAATTTCAAACAATTCAGTTGTGTTTTTCCTCTGTATTAAGTACTGAGCAGGTGGTGTTCTCTAATCATTTGTGTTCAGTTTTTCTTCTATTATGAGGGAGAGAGCAGAGATGTGCAGAATGACAGTTGTAGTGAAATGACAATGAATAAAAGATTGTTGTTTATACTTTGATTAGGAAAACATTTAATTTGGCACCATGGCAACAGAAGTATGTGAGGTGGGGATGAGCCCTGCCCTCAGTAAATCAGGAGTCATTCAACATCATCTAGTGGTGCTTTTTCTTGGTTCTTGTCACTAGTTAAGAAGTGATGAATTGGAACAAGCAGTTAGTAGAAGTGTTAATGATACTATCTGCATTTAATAGAATCAAGGAGCAATCGGTAAACATTTTGAGAGGGAGAACTCTGAGGAAGTTGCAAAAATGACTGCAGCATCCATAATACAAGTTACAGGTTATCCAGCTTTCTCATTCAATGATATCATTTAAAGGCATCTTTTATACTTCTATTCTATTCTCATTATAAATAAAAAATAAATAAAAAAGACATCACACTCAATAAGAAGAATTCTGTGTACCAGCTCACTAGCTCATATAGGCCATTTTTTTCTTCAATCTTTTCTTTTTCCCTTTTCTTTTCTGAGTGTAAACACATGCATCATTTTGAATTTGCCTTCTACCTGTAAATGTCAATATACAGGGAAGAATGGGAAAGTGACCATAAGTGGATCCAAGAAAGAGTGAACAAATGTATAAAAAAGTGAGATGACTTCCTGTCCTTTGGATTTTCTTTGTTTTCTGTTTCTCACACCCTCTCAACCTAAGTGGACCATTTCATATTTTTTGGATGGACTTTTGGCTAGAAAGACTTCAGTAACATGGTCCAGAGGTATATACAAAGCAAGTAAAAGATCTTGAAGGCAGCATAGTCAATGGAAGGGTTCAATACATAGCTCAGGAAAGATGTGATTCAGAGCTGGAACATAAGCAAATCTTTAAGGGATTAGGTTAGCCTAAAATCAGGAAGATGATTTATGAGGATAAACACAGTAAAGAATAAGAACAGATGACAACAAATGATATATAACAACCTAGGTCAGTTGTTTTAGAATTAAAGCTATTAAGTACTGTAATAAGCTGGGGTTTTATTTAGTGTTTTTTGTTTGTTTGTTTAATGAATTATCGGCTATGTGTTTCGAGAATGAAGCAACAGAGTAAAAGAAATAAGCATGATTGTACAGTGTTGGAAAAGACAAGAATGGGATTTTGTTAAGTTATTCATGGATTTATTCATTCTTAAAATGACTGTTTATGTGTATTGATGTTTCAGAATTCTAAAACTACATGGGGTTAATTATAACCACATAGAAGCTTGATATTAAAATGGAATCTGAATACATTCTGATGATGGATGAAGTTTTTTAAATAAAAATCTTCTCTTGGTTTTGTGTGTGTGTGTGTGTGTGTGTGTGTGTGTGTGTGTGTGTGTTTATTAGGAATACATTTGAAGCCCTATATTTTCCCTAAAGGTTGACAGCCTTATTTACATAATCACCCTTCTCAGTTTTTCTAGTTAAATATTTATATGTTGGTAGAATACTTTCCTTCACACTCCATAATTCCAATATCTCAAGTAGAAAAGATTTCACTTTTTTTTCCCCCGTTGGGATAGTTAAAGGCCCTTCTAAGGGAAAAGTAAAATGTAATAATTGTATGAATCCTGTTATATGAATTTTAGCTAACTTAGGACTTTTGAATGAGGGGCCATGTAGCCAAGTATTTAAGACCTTGAACTCAAGAGAGTAAAAGGTTTTGATTGCAATCTTTTCCCAGCTACTTATGAGCAAGTTGCCAATCCTTCCTGGGTTTTTTTACTTCTAACACTGACCTAGTAATACTATGTGCTTCATATTTTTTGTTGTAATGATTACCTGAGAGCCTAATAGAGTTTATTGTACATTATTTGGACCTTAGGGAGTACTCAATTAGAATTAAATATAATTCCTATTATTAACATAATAGCTAGATAATGAAAGGAAATTTAAATGATTATCATTAACATTAGCATGAAATGGTTCGAAGAGTCAGAAATTTTATTTTCTAAACAGTATTTTTCATTCATATAGGTAATACAATTTTGATCAAAGAATATATAAGTATATTAATTTATTCTTAAATTTATACATATATAACTATATTGATATATTTGGTACCTCACAATATATAATATGGAAATTTTTTAAATGAGATAAAATAGAAGATATACAAGGTACAATCCACCCTAAGTGATCACCTTGCAGGGAAATAGAAGTGTATGAAATCCCTGTTGGAAACCATAGTAAATAAGATTCCCCAAAGGCTTACTATCTTATTCCTGTATTCCTGTCTCTTTTATGAATAATTTTAGATGCACATTGTATATTCAGGTGACAGTGGAAGGTGATAGAATTAGAGAAAAATGGAAAATTCATTGTCATTATGGGAAAGAATTTATTAAAATGACTGGTTCCATTGTTAACACACTTTTACATATAGCATCTTATACTTACCTCTGAATAGTCAATGCCACATTGAGAGTATTAATTAGGTAAAACAACTACACTCTCAAGGCAGAAATCATCTTAAGATTTGTTCATTTTACTGAATGTAAATTTAGTCTTAGTAATGTGCTAATAAAATCTTTTATTAAGGCTGTAAGTTATTTTATATTTATATTTATTAAAATAAGAGTGATATATTACCTTATATTTGCATATTTTTCTAAGAGATGACCTTGTGATTTAATATTAAGTGTTCCATTTAATATTTATCATACATTTATAATTGAGTAACTGATTTATAATTGAATAATAACTTTATATGTAAGTCTTTATCACAATCTATAATTTAAGTGGTATTGACTTCCTTTGAAATTAAAATAGTACAATGATTTTACATAACTTGCCTAAAGCCACACAATTATTAAGTGGTATAATTGAGACTTTAATCCAGGTCTGCTCCTAAGTAATATGATCATTTTTCTTCAACTCGATAACTTTAAAACATTTGAAATAGTTATTTAATTAATTGGTTAATATGCTCTCAATATATTGAAATGGTTTGGATCATGTAACACTAGATAAGTTGAAGTTGTACTTCTGTCTTTCAATATTCATCTCAACTTGACTACTCAGCTTCTTCTTGACAAAAGAGAATGATATATAACACATCCCAATCTCAAGGCTATTGTATAGTTTGAATGAAATTAACTATGCTAAAAGATTCTTTCAGAACCCAGAAAACACAGAAGATTCTCAATTTGCAAAAGTCTCTGAATTTTTCCTTTGCCTTCTCATTCTTATTGTTGCCTGTCTCTCCTCATGATACTGCTTCCCATATAGCCGTCTAAGTGATAGATTATCTCTCACCATTAGCTCCCTACCCACTGCATCGAGAAGTGGATAAATGTCCTCCATGGCACTTTGCCACTTCCAGAACTTTTTTACTTCCTTCTCCTCAAACCTCTCCACTTTGGAATCTCATGCTATTAGACTCTATTAACAGCTCTCTTCCATTTTTGTAAGCATGTTCCTTCGTTCTTTAAAGTTTGTCTCCTGGTTTACTCTCATTATTTGCACTTCTGCCACTGTCAAAAATTAGTGTTCCATAAAATTCTTTATCTCTTTAGATATCTGACCTCATTTTCAGTACTCTTGCCATTTTCAATACCTTAACCACTCAATCCCATAAGCTCAGCTCAAACCATGTCATTACTCATATTTAAAAAATTTACGGTCTAACTTTCAAGCCCTTTAATCTCTGGACATTAAATGCCCTTTACTACTACAACTCCAAAAATCTCTTGATCCATTCTGGATCTGCAATATCATACAATTTACAGTTCTCAGTACAATTTTCACCTCGCTTTTTGGCAACTCTACTTTCAAAATATCTAAATAATTCTCATTATTGTTATTATCCACTCAGTCCAAGCCAACGTTATATCTCATGAATTTTTAAATATTTCCCTCCCCCTTCCACATTTGCCTTCACATTCAGGCTATCCTCCATACTCAAGCATGAACATAATAGAACATAATTGAGATCCTATCACTCATTTGCCCAATCACCTTCAATAACTCTCATCCCATGGAATAAAAGGCAGAGTCATTATTGTACTAGTTTACAAGGCCCTGCCCATGCTCCCTGCCAGGTGTACCTTTCTGACCACATTTTCTATTGCTCTCCCCTATAGTCTGGTCCACCCTCACTGCTGGCCTGGCCTCCCGATGCTTTTTACACATGGAAGGGATTTTTCTTGCATCAGATTCTTTGTCTGTGTTTCCTCTGACTGGAAATATCTACGTCCAGATTCCCACTTGTATTATTTTCTTATCTCTGTCAAATGTTTTATTTAAATGCCACCTTCTTTATCATACCTTTTTTATTTCCCTAGTTAAAATTAAATATTTCTCCTGATATTCCCTTTTGCTTCTCCTGATTTACTTTTCTCCATAGCACTTATCACTACTTATCATATTAAGTAGACTTCAGTTTACCGGAGACTGGGAAATGGAGAAAGGGGAATGGAGAGTTATTGCTTAAAGGGTACGGAGTTTCTGTTTGGAATTATGATAAACTTTTGGAAATAGTGATGATAGTTATACAACATCATGAATATATTCAATGTCACTGAATTGTACAGTTAAAAAATGGTTAAATGGTAATTTTCATATTATGTTTATTTTACCACAGTAAAGAAAGTGGATTTAAGTATAGTCATGTGCCATGTAATGACATTTCCATCAACAAAGAACTAGATATATACCAGTGGTCCAATAAGATTATAATGAAGCTGAAATTTCCTCTTGCCTGGAGGAAATAGCCTCTTTAAATTCATAATGCAATGTATTACTCAAGTGTTCATGGTAATGCCGATGTAAATAAACCTACTGTTCTGCCAGTCACATATAAGTATAGCATATACAATTATAAACATTACATAATACTTGATAATCATATCTATGTTAATGGTTTAGATATTTACTATACTGTTTTTATTGTATTTTACAGTATACTCTTTTCACTTATAAAAAAAGTTTTCTGTAAAACTGTATGCTGTGTCATATTAGCAACAGCCTCATACACCTTCTGTTTAATGTGTCTCTTGATTGTGTTATTTTCCATTGTACTTGATTTAATATCATATTGTTTTATTCATCATGACCCCTAAGCACACAAAAACCACTGCTAATGTTGGGAGTAAAAGGACAAGTCAAGGGACTGACCTGGAAACAAAATTAAAAGTGATTAAGACTTCCAAGGTGAGGAATCAGTGATGGTTATTGCTAGCCTGTCAGGCATGTCCCATTCCACCATAGCTATGATCTTAAAGGACAAGAACAAAGTGATGGAAGTTATTAAATGATCTGCCTCATTGAAGGCAACCAGACTAACAAAAATTCCAGAAGGGCCTATATCAGACATGGAGAAACTTCTGATGACACAGATTGAAGACCAGACACAGAAGCATATGCTCTCATCACGATAATAGTCACAAACAAAGCAAAAGCTTGTTTACTATATTGAAAGGAAAGCCTGGACCCGTGTTCAGTGCTGAATTTACTGCTAGCTCTGGGTGGTTCAATGATTCAAGAATCATTATTCATTATATAATGTGGAAGTAAGTGGTGAATATTCTAGTGCTAATGTGAAGGCAGCTGAAGATTCTTTGGAAACTAGATAATGCTCCAGGACATTCTCCTTTTATTGTTGATTTTCATCCCACTATAAGAGTGGTGTTTCTCTCCCTAATGCCATCTGTCGATTCAACCAATGAATCAAGATATAATAGCAGCTTTTAAGGCCTGCTACTGAGGAGGACCTTTGCCCAGGCTATTGCTGCAACTGAGGAAGACACTGAAAAGACACTGATAAAGTTCTGGAAGGAATACGACACCTATGAGTTGTAATCCCAACATCAAGAACCTTGCTTGGGCTTGGGACAATGTCGACAAGACGTATATAAATGGCATCTAGAAGAAGACACTCAAGAAGTTCATACATGACTTCTTTAAGATGCTTTTCAGAGGATTTGTGAAAGATGAGGAGGTTGCAAAAATCAACTAGGCTGTGGTCAAGATGGCAAATAACTTTGACCTGTGTGTGGATGAAATGAGATTGAGGAGCTCCTAGAAGTGGTTCCTGAGGAATTGACTAATGAGGACTTGTTGAAACTAGAACAGAAATGCTTAGCTTAAGAAGAGGCAAGAGAAAAGGAAACTGCAGGAGAAGAGAAAGAAAAAGGAAAGAAAATTCACAGTGAAGGAAAGGTTTAGCAGAAGCTTTTTTAGACCTAAACAAGCTTTTTTAGACCTAAAAAGTTGGAAAACTGGGATGCCAACCCTGGAAGATTTTTATTGATAGGGAGGAATGTTCATGGTACATTATCTGCTTACAAGCAAATCTATGATGAAAAACAAACAAACAAACAAACAAACAAACAAACAAAAAACAAAACCCCAAGCAAAACACCATGGATATATTTCTGAAAAGAGGGACACCTTCTCAAGAAGAACCTCAGGCAAGTCCTTGAGGAGGTAGTCTAGAAGAAGGCATTGTTATTATAGGAGATGACAGCCCCATGCATGTTATTATCCTTGAAGACCTTCCAGTGGGACAAGAGATGGAGGTGAAGACAGTGATACTGATGATCTTGACCCTGTGTAGGCCTAGGCTAATGTGTATATTTGTCTTAATATTCAACAAAAAATTTTAAAAAGTTTTAAAAAAATTAATTTTTTTAAATAAAAAAAGCTTATAGAATAAGGATACAAAGAAAATATTTTTGTACAGCTATATAATGTTTGTGTTTTAAGCTAAGTATCATTACAAAAGAGTCTAAAAGTTTAAAAAATGTTTTAAGCTTTTAAAGAAAAAGAATTACAGCAAGCTAATGTTAATTTGTTATTGAAGAAAAAAATTTTTAGTGTAGCTTGAATGTGAAGTGTTCATAAAGACAACAGTAGTGCACATAATGTCCTAAGCCTTCATATTCACTTACCATTCACTGACTGACTCACCCAGAGCAACTTCCAGTCCTACTGGCTCCAGTGTACCACTTTTTATCTTTTATACCATATTTTTACTATAACTTTTTTAGCTTTAGATACACAAATACCACTGTGTTACAATTGCCTAGAGTTTGAGTATAATGACATGCTATACAGACATGTAGCCTAGGAGAAATAGGCTCTATAGCCTAGGTGTGTAGTCGGCTATATAGTCTTGGTTTGTGTAAGTGCACTGGATAAAGTTGAGCAGGATAGAACCCACTGCAAAAAGTTTTACTGCATGTTTGACTAATGATCAATTCCATTCTCAAGACTGAGATGCTTTACAAGATTGAATTCCAGCCTTGACAAAGCTACATCTCTGAGATTCATATGGTTCACCCTTAGTTCTGTAAGTGACACTTCACATGGAAGATGATTCATCAATTTCAAACCTTTCCTGCAATGTAATACAGGATGAAAATTAATCTGGCATGTATAATTAACATTCACGGGTTATTAATTACTTCTGTAAGAAGAGTATGCTCATTTTAAAGAGTTTGATTAAAACACAAATTTTCTTATTTTGGTAGTGTAAAAGGTGGTAATATTTAAATGATTTTTTGCATCAAATTCTTATAACTTAAAATGATTTCCCAGAACTTGATATCACACCAATCTCTCCACTTTATTCAGCTGAGGTTGTTATACAAAATGCCATATATTGAGTGGCCTAAATAACATATATTTATTTCTCACAGTTCTAGAGCCTGGGAATTTGAAGATTAAGATACCTGCAGATTCTCATCCCGGTGATAGCCCTCTTTCTGGCTTACAGGTAGATGTCCTCTTGCTATGCCTTCATGTAGCAAAGAGAGTGCTAACTCTGGTCTCTCTCTCTCTCTTTTTTTTTTTATAAGGATGCTAATCATATCACAGGAGCCCTACCTTCATGACCTCTTCCAAAACTAATAACCTCGCAAAAACACCACCTCCAAAAACAAGTTACTTTGCAGGTTAGGACTTCAGTGTATGAATATTCAGGAGTCACAAACCTTCAATCCATACCAAAGTCCCATAAATTCTAAAAGGCGTAGAATCAGAGGGGATGATATTCAATGGTGGCACATCCAAGCAAAATTTGTATAGAGTAAAACATGATGATAAATATAATAATATGCTTGCCATAATCAACATCAATAACCATTGTTTTAAAGTGTATAATAGTAGTCTTTTTAAACCAAATTTAACCACAAAATGATTGGCTTAAAACAATAATTTATTTTTTTCTCTCACTGTTGTAGAAGCCAGAAGACTAAAATCAATGCGTTTGTAGGTCCACACTCCCTCAGAAGTCCCTAGGGAAGAATACTTCCTTGCCTCTTTCAGCTTCTGGAATCTCCTGGCATTTCTTGGCTTGTGTCAGTGTAATTCCAATCTCTGCCTCTGTTTCCACATGACTTCTTTCATTTGTCTCTGTGTGTCTCCAATCTTTCTTTTCTCTTACAAGGACACCAGTCATTAGATTTAGGAACCACCCTAAATCCAGGATGATCTCTTCCTGAGATCCCTACCTTAATTATATCTGTAAAGATCTTGTTTCCAAATAATGTCACATTAATAGGTAGTGTTGTGTGTGTGTTGAAGGGGGAGATGGGGACCTAAATCTTGGGCATACCTTTTAAGGGATACTATTCAACCATTACAGTGCATAAAATAATTACCATAGGCTAATTCCAATTTAAAATATATTCATGTTTTCCTGTAAGAGAAGAATTTGTTCATAACTCAGTTTACCTTGATGTGGATAATAGGATTTAAGACATATAGGTGTGGAGTACCAGATCCTGTCACACTTTTAAAGAAAAAAAGCAGTCATACTAAATAAACAACAACAACAACAAAATGGAGTCTAGTCTGAGAGTTAGTTGAAAATGCTGGTACCAAACAGTTTATGCACTTTTTAATGACCTTAGCCATGCTTCTAGTAATTTTTTCCACCATTATATGCTAAAAAATAAAATCAGCTAAAGAAAACAATTAGAATGGAAAAATGTCTATCTTTGAGTCAACTATTTAAAGCTTATTTATCAATAACAGAAATATATGTATTATCCAGAACAGATATTCCAATACTTTCAAGGAGCAAAACACTGAATCAAATCACCTGTAACTAAAGTGGTCATTTATTTTAGTTATGAAGTTCAATGCACACACTTAAAATTCGTTTGAACTCTTTATAGTTTATTCTAAAATTTTATCGTGCAGCTTTTATTTTTAATGTACTTTTTTTCTTTTGTCATTTATTGTTTGCCTAGCAATATTTTTATCCAAGGAGAAAACCACCTAAAAAATGCTTTTTCTTTAATGAACAATTAATGTATTTAAATTATAATTAAGGGCTTCTGTTTAAAATGTTGGAGTGTACAATACAGCAAATAGCATTTGCAGTTCAATAACTGCAGAATAGAAGCTGAAAAATAAATAATATGTAAAAGCAACTTAAAACAGATAACAGTTCCCTGCCAAATGGCCTTCTCAAAATTGGTACTTTAGGCTCTTGTGCTGATATTGGATTTGGTTTTTTGAGAAATCATTTATATCTGACCTTTCACTGTCCTTTTCCATGCCCTAGAATCAAATTCTCCTATAAAAGAACATTTGCAGCAAGTATTCTTGTGGGGGGGTGGCGAGAAGGCAGATCAATATGATTACCTACTGCTGAGGCAATTTCATGTGGTTTGTAAGTGTTTAGAAAAAGATTTTGCTATCTAAAAAGTGTCTTAATTTGATCAGTTAAAAACAAAATATGTGCTTGTGTCACTAGACATCAAGCACTAAATATGGAAATGTTAAGGTAGGTCAAACACTCATGTGGTATTGATATTTTGTTATTAAGGCCAAGAAAACCTATTAAATCTCTCTGCTAATGTGAAATTAATTTTCCTAGAGAAACTGAAGTCCATAGGGAGTTAGACTCAGTTCCTAGACTACAGTAGCTCTTTCATAAATTCCTCCCAAAAGCCACAATGAGGCCAAAAAAAATGTGAATCAGTAAGCCCATACCATGAGTCAATATTGCAGAAATCTTTATCAAAGATTCAGAGATGTTCTATTTGAATCTACTGAGGATTGCCCTGATTCCCAGGACAAACAGTGTATAACTTAACGTTGTTATTAATGTTTATATTCTTATGTGATGCCCCTCAGGGAATTCTAAGTAATGTATCAACATATAGCTGTCATCCTTAAAAGTGAAATAGCCAGTTGTTTACCAGCAAAATGAGTTTATTCAGGGATAGCACAGAATTGCAATTCAGGACAAGCAAGCTATAGCCAACCATAGTCAAGTCCAGAGAACAAAAGAGAAGGGCATTCTTTTACAGAGGAAAAAAGGGAGTTGGGAGGAGTGGTCTTGAACAAAGATCACTGGAGGAGAGTAGGAGGAGTTCAAGTTGTCAAGACTAGGTTGCTGCTGAGCAAGGAGAAAACCTCCTTCCTCCTGCTGGGGTCGTAAAAATGCAAGCTTCTTCCCGTTGAGGTCTGTGAATGGCAACAAGTGGTAGTGCATGAGAGCTACCCCTTCAGGGCTTCCTGATTATGTTTTAAATGAGATTATTTTATTTATTTCCTACAGGTAATACTTATTAAGAATATGTGCTGTGAGAATCAAAGGTTTGTGTTAACATTCCTATTAACTTTGTAATATATAAACAATTATTTCGTTATCTTTTAGAAACTTTCACACATATTTTAGTTTCTTTATACATTTTTAAATTAATCCTCAAAAAACCTTATGCAAAGAAATAATGGCTGTCCATGAAGTAATAGCAAGCAATAGAAGAAAAGTTAAAACGTTGTAATTTTTTAAAGGAAAATTAAATAAAGAAATTATTCATATGCTATCATTTACACTAAAATAATATGACTTGTACTATTTCCTATGAAAATCTCATGCCAAGTACTTATCTTAAGCTTTAATTAATTTATTTATTTATTAAATTTATTAGAGTGATATTGGTTAATAAAATTATATAGATTTCAAGTGTACAGTTCAATATTACATCATATGTATATTGCATTGTGTGTTCACCATCCAAAGTTTAATTTTCTTTCATCATATAATTAGCAAACCCTCAGGTTGTCAGGGGAGCCCACCTTATAACTACAGGATTAGAATTTTCAGTTCCACCCTTCAATTTCAAAAAAGGGGAGAAGGGCTGGAAGATGAATCAGTTCTTAATCAGTTATTCCTATGTAATTAGCCTTCATGAAAACCTAAAATGAATGAGTTTAGAGAGGTTTCTAGTTGATAAACACCAGAAACTCCAAGGCCTTTCCCCATACTTTGGCCAAGACATTGTGGCGTGGTCATTTCTAAGACCCACGGAGCCAATTGAGATGAATTATGAGCCTTTATTAGCAGGCCTGCGACTGACTCTTAACCACGCAAGATTCGAAGAGATCAGCCTCACCTCCCAAAAGAGGCAGTTTATAAAGCCTAGCCACATCCTAGTTAACATCAAACAAGCAAGCAGTTTAACCACACCCTAGTTAATCATCAAACAAGCAGATTACAGAAGCAGAAGTTGGCCATTAGCATATCTTTGCCCAGAAGCGCACCCTTAACAACATCTCTTCCATCTGGCTGTGCCTGAGTTATTATTATTTTTTTATAATAAACTGGTAATCTAATAAGTAAAATGTTTCTTTGAGTTCTTAAACTTCTATGGCAAATTAATCAAACATGAGGAGGAAGTCCTGGGAATTTCTAATTTATAGCCAGTCTATCAGAAGTACAGGTAACCTGAACTTGCTAATGGCATCTTGAGGTGTAGGGGGCCATTGTGTTACCGCTGGGGGTGAGGGTGATTTGAACTCCATCGTCGCCCAGCAGTGTGGGGGAGGAGGACGGTGGTGGTGTGTACTGTCCCTCTGTTTTTCCCCACCGATGCAGCAAAGAATTACAGGTTGGTAAGATTTAGAAAAAGTAAGATTTATTGAAAATGCATCTTTGAAGGAGATCACCATGCTAAGGAAGGCTGTAGCCCTGTGAAATTTTGGAGGTAAATAGATGAGACAGTAGGCCCCAAAGGGTGGAGCAGGTTTTTATCAGGAAGAACTGTAACAAATCAGAAATGAGAAGGTCTGTTTACATTTGAGCCACCCATCATGGCCCAAAGGCATTCCTAGGTGATTGGCTCTTGAGGTCATTTTGATTGACACTTGGCAGCTATGTAACCCTTTGCCTACTGTGCATGTGCTTAGCCAGAATTCAATCTGTTATTAGATTCATGAACTTCCAGGCATAAACATAGTATTACAATGACAGTGTAATGAGCATTAGGTTGTGGGCAGATTAGGTAGTGCCTTCTGTGCATGTGTTTGTAGCTGGTTTAGCCAGCAGCTTTTATGGCCTTTGTGCTCTAGGATTTAGGGTAATTTATAAGCCTAAAAGGGAAATATCTCTGGGAGGTCCTTAAAGGAGATCTTCAAGGGAAATTTCTGTCCTTACAGAGCTGGGCCTTTGCCCCTGTCACTCATGCCTGACTATTTAACAGTTGGAACCTCCAATTTGCCGCTGGTAGGTCAGAAGCACAGGTAATAATCTGGAGTGGGAGTGGGGCTGCAGTCTTGTCGGACTGAACCCTTAACCTGTGGAATCTGATGTGATCTCAGGGTCGATAGGGTCGGATTTGTAGGATACCCCACTAGTGTCAGAAATGTTTGTTTATGTGAGGGTAACCCATACACACATTGAAATTGGTGACTAAAAACTAGAATAATTCCATACGTGTGTAATTAAAAAGAATTATGTTTTAGTTTCACTTCTTTATCTATTCTGATTACTTAGAAATTAGATTCATTATTTATCTACCTATGTTATAAATATTCTCTATTCTTAGTTTTTGTTGTCATCAGAGAGAAATGATTAATAATATAGAGTTCGAAGGACAGTGTCCTGTATTGTTTCAATTTAATTAAAGTTAATTCCTAGCTTTAAGAGAGACTCATTTTGGATTTTATATTTTTCTTGAATAAAAAGGGAGCTTAGATATTTGTTTTTGCAAATTTCCCTTAAGTTAAGAAAGACATACTTTTTTCTTAATTTCATAGCCCTTGCTAGCTCCTGACCTTGGGCAAAATCCTTAACCTATCTGTGTCTTATTTTCAGTAACTATGAATTCAGAATGATAATTATAGTATTTTCCCCATGAGGCTAGCGTGTGGGTTAAATAAAATAATCCTCAAAAGAAAATGTTCAGCACAGTTTCTGGAATATAATTAGCAGTAAATATTAGTAACTATTATTATTTTCATAATGGACTTTTTCTTATGATCTTCAGGAGAATTTCTACTAATCTTAGAATCACATATAGATATTAATCTCCAGAGAGCTATGTGTTTTTTATCTTACAGTCTGTGGATTAGATAAATGATCAGCTCTACTGGCAGCTAAAAATCTTAGTGTCGAGTTTAGGACATTTTCATAAACATTGATATTATTCAAGACAGACTAGTTTATTTAGCAGTAATAAAGAAATCCCAAATTCAGTGGTTTAACACAGAAAAAAAAATGTTTATTGTTATTTCCACAATCAATGGAGGTTCAAAAAACCCTGCAGAGGAAATGTAACTCATGTGTCGAGCCCAGTAATCTAGGTGGCTTTGATTTTGTGTTACTTTTAATTAACAACTCTGATCATTCTGATAAGGTAAGAAAGAAGATGGAGAATCATGAACCAGCTTTTAAATTCTTCCACCTCTAAGGAAAACACATCCTGTATACTCAAGCTACATTGGCCAAACCATTTCCTTGGCCTCATCTCTCTTTTCCCTGGCAAGTAAAGGCTATCCTCACAGGTGTAGCAGCTCAAAATTGGCTCTTGGAAATTAACGTCAATCACAATGCTGGAATTTTCATATTTCGTACTTTATTTTCTATCTCTACCCTTGCTCCTCTTTCTTAATCATCATACTTAATTTATAATATCCTGTTTCGTCTAGGATTTATAAGTCATTCTAAATTCTTATAGAATGAGGTGGAGTAAAATTAAAATGTCTTTAAAAAACTTTGATCTTTTCAACACTATGTCCACAGCGCCTGCAAGACAGCTCTCAATAAATACGTTAAATTTATTAATGGATAAATGTTAAATACACTATAGCTCCATAAATATAATAGTAATTCTACAGACATAATCATGGAATAAGAATTAAATTGGTTTTACTATTTATTCTATATTTGTATTAATTTCCTAATATTATGTTTTCTTGTGACCAACATTGTATTTTATGAAACTGCCAATGTTTAAATGTTTTGTTCATTGTTAGGGATCTTTTTTCCAAGTAATTTCTTTGATCTACACAAAGATTAAATAAAGCCTTGGTCATCTTAAAGTACTGAGTAAATTACTCTCACATTAAAAAAACAGAAGGAATAACTCAGTGTTAAGAAATGAAGACTAACGATTGACTCTCTAATACATAAGAAATTCTACCTCTTTATTGATTATATTGCTTTGAACTAGAGAGAACCCATAACATGCATATAAATCACAGCCAATCGGAGAGGTTTGGTTTTTGAGTCTATCTGATTAACTTGCTGATTGACTGAACAAAATGTCAATTGAACCCACTCTAAACTCTGTGAAATTTGATTTTTATATTTGTGCTATGTGCTATGACCAGGAAGGGACACATTATCTATTAGCACTAAACATTTCTGGTGTCTAAAGGAATCAAAGCAGAAAATAGTTAGATTTTGTTTTAAATGTGTATATTTGAATAGTTAAAAAAAATACATAATTGCAAATACAAAGAGAATGCAAATATATCTTAGAATATAATGCTTGCTTTCATTAAGTTACATTTATGTTCTGAGAATACTTGCAGATGAAATGCTTATCAAAGAGTATATCTAAGCTGATTGTAAGAAAATATTAAATGAAATCACACACCATATCAAGCCCCATAGCACAACTTATATATCATAAATCACACTCTGTTAAGCAGCTACAGAAGGGGCAGGGAGTAGTTAGACAAAATGATGGATTTGATCTTTCTTGCCTTTGATTTATGAATAGCTGTGGAATATGGAATGGCTTAAAAGACTTAAGTCAAGGGTGGGGACTCATTTGTAGAAACCTTTGTTTTCTTGTTAATATTAGTGTCAGTAATATTTGATATTCCCATCAGAAAGAAAATTGAACTACTTTTTGATCTCCTATGCCAACTATTAAAGATCACCCTTTTATCTAGAAAAAAAAATCACTTTTTAATCTTTCCGTAAATTGACATTGTCAATGTTACTTTATTTCTGCTAATTTCTAAGATTACCTTTTATTTCCAACAAAGGATTCATGTATCGCTGTGATCGATATTTCTTCATTCAAATCTTATAAACCTTAATTGAATTATTGAAAGGATCTTGTATTCTGTTAGGTTACTTTAAAAACAGTAGCATCAGCATGTATATTAAATTGATTTTTCTTTACAGTTTTTTATTACATTTTAACTATATTTAACTGACTTAACAGTATAGATAATATTCAAAGCATTTACTATTTTATTTGATTTATTAATTAATTCAACAAATATATATTGAGAATCTACTATTTACTAGGCACTGAGCTAGGTAATGATGACACATAATGGTGAGCAGTCAGGTTCTCCCTGTTTTCTTGAAGTTTATAGTCTGGCTAAGGGCTCTCAGGGAAAGGTAACGGAGCATTAGAGTATTAGAAGGATATTAAGAAAAAGGTTCAATTCTATGTAGGCTGTCCTTATGGAGGATGTCTTCAGGAAGTGATACTTGGGCTTCAATCAGAAGTACAGGAGGGGTTAACTAGGTAATTGAAAGGATAAGGTGCCCTTTGGGCACCTTAGTTGAGAGGTTTCTGAAGTGATTCAGGTGAGATAATAGTAGTTTGCTTTAGATTAATACTGATCCTGTCTTCAAATAAAATGTTAATATTCTGTTCAAATGGACTATTGCATTAATTTTAATTTAGAAGATAACACTTTTTTTTTTTTTTTTACTTGATTAGTGATTTTTGGACCTTCTTAAATTCTGTGCCCAAGGTGAGTACCTCACTAACCTCATCTAAGTCTCAGCCAGCCTTGTGTGGCTTTCAGAACAGGAGTTTACTCTCTAGGTTCTACTTCTCATAATTTTCTTTCATCCAGCAAACTGCTGTAATTTGTGTTAATTTTCAGGCCCTAATTTTCATCTCAGTTTGCAATCCATGTTTCATACATAGCAAAAATGTATTTCTACTTTATAATTTAAGTAAAATCATAAGAAAGGAAAATTATTTTTTCCCAACAAAGGCATAATGGCAAGATACTGATAGCTATATTTCTTACTTTAACATGGTCAAAAATAGTGCTGCACCTTGTGAAATTATTTTTGACTGTATAACACCGTTACTTATGTCCTCTTTTTTTTTCTTTTTTGCATAACTTTATTGTTAAGGAAGTAGCCAGTTAGTACTCATCAATTCATTTACAATTGCACTACAGTAGTTTATATTCTCAGCTTTTTTCCCTCCAATAATAATTTATATAATAAAATACACACCGAGGGATATTTATTTTGCACTGATCAATGCTCTTTAAAATTTTTAGTTTTATTCAAGCAGTTGTAAGTGTTCTAAAATATATCCAATGGATAAAATATGATAAAATGAATATTTGAAGAAGGGATTTATTATTTTTTCTGCATGCCAAATAAGTTCTGATGATTGCATCTCAATTCAAAATATTCATATTCAAAGAAATATTTAAACAGATATCCAATCCTATATCCTTCTATTAGTCTTCTATTTTTTATTTATGACCTATCTTGTGTTCAAAACCTTCAGTTTCTCTGTTATTTTGAAATTGGCCATCATCCCTTATCTTGCTCTCTTGTGGGATATTACCCTCCCCTAATACTTGCAGTTCTGATGTGACCACAAACCATAACATTTCTCTGCAGTACAAGGGTAGGTGCATAATCCAAAATATGCCAGTCATTTGATCCAACATGTAAGAAAGATGGAAGTCATCACCCCCACCTCATAACAAGAAAAAAGCTGTACAAACTATCAACAACTTTTCTTAGATCCATCATAGAATTGAGGTCACAGAGCAAACTGCTGCTTCCCAAAGTAAAGAGATGGGAAAATGCATAGAATCAGAGCTTAGTAGAGCAGAAAGAAGCCCAGAAACAAACTGTCATGGTAGTCAGTACCAGGGCTGAAAAGCTTAAACTGCAATTGATGAGTTGCCGGACGCTCATTGTGGACAAGCTTGAAATTTAGCTTATAGAAAGATATATCATGGTCATGCTAGTCAGAGGAAAGCTAGAGTAAGTGTATTAATTTCAGACAAGGCCAACTTCAGAGCAAGAAAAATTCTAAGAGATAAAAAGTATTACTTAATAATAAAGGGTTCAGTTCTCTAAGAAGATGTAACAATCAATGTTTATGAACCTAACAACAGATTGTCAAAATACATGAGGTGAAAATGATAGAACCTCGAGAATAAATAGATGAATCTACCATTATAGTTGAAGGCTTTAACGCTCCTCTATTAGTAATGGACAGTTCTAGCAAGCGGAAAATCAGAAAGGATGTAGTTAGATTAAACAGCACCAAAAGGTCAGAGAGAGTTCACAAGTTCAGTGTTCTATATAATTTTTCAAGTAGTATCTGGACAATATATGGAAAAAGGAAGGACATATGTTTATAAACTTTGTCATATCCATTGGGCTACTTTTTGTTGAGTAATGTGATGAGAATGAAAAATCTAGGAAAATGCTGCAAAATTTGACAAGCAGTACATTTTGCGTGCACTGTATTTAAGGTGATTTCCTACAGTGACCTTCGTGGTAAAGGAAAGAGATTGAAACCATTAAGCATGGCATCTCAGTGATTCTGAGAGCATTCAATCAGAACACTTGACTATTTTCGAAATATCCCTAGAAAAATATGAAGAATGATTTATCCTGCTAAAGAATTCATTAGTGCTTTAAGTTGCATTTCGATTTTGACAGGTACACTTTTCTTGCACATTCTCAAGGAATGTCATATTGCAGTTTCCTTTAAATATCATTTTCAAGATATTCTCAAATATCCATTCCACTTATCTGAGTTTTGTTATTTATGAGATAACTACTAAACCTGGTGTATGGTTACATTTTCTGTTTAGTCTAATGATAGGCATTGTATTAACTACTCATTATGATAGGTAAATGATAGCTCAATTATAGGTAGCAATTTTGTGAGATTCCTAAGATTTTTCAAAAAAGTAGTTTCCAAAGATGATTTATTTATTTTAAATTTTAATGTACAGTTTTTTTTCATTTTAACCATTCTATCAGTTTTTTAACTATGTGTTGCTTTGATAACTAATTTATTATTAAGAAACTATTACCTCTAGACACTAATTTACAGTTGTTATAATAAAAAATCACATTTTGTTGAACAAAATATCTGATTATAACTCTACAAATGTTTTAGCAGTAAATTATTTTTATCACCATATAATTTATTTTCATGGTCCTAACAAGGTTTACACAGTAATTTCATTTTACTTTTATTTGTATATATAGGAAATTCATAATTAATTCCAATTTACGTAATTCCACTGCCATTAAATTTATCACAAACTGCAATATGACAATTTCCATTCCACTTTGCCTTTACATACCTTTTCTAATGAAGTGACCCTCTGAGATTAGAGCAAGTTGAACTCCTAAGGCAGATATATAAATTGTCTAGCAGGAAGCCTTAAGATGCTTTAACTAATTCACTGAAGCATATTGAGCTTGAATATAGAAAAGAGAGGTAAGCTTGAATGATTTTACAGTAAAATTCTAAGCATGTTTCTCCATCAAAAAGAAACTTTCAAAACAAACTTTCAAATTGAATACTCGTCAAACAGCAGTCATGTACATCAAACTGTACAGCATGGTGAACACTAATGGAATAGACTGTTAGAAATTCTCAATCGGTTTAGAAATTTGACTGCTTAATTTTTAAAGCTGCAGAGCTATTAGTAAAAGTTTTTATCTCATATTATGTATCTCAGAACCTACTCTGAAAAGCTCTTAATGGTCTTTATTTTTCTCAGAATATTTCATAAATGACATGCCACTAGCACTTTTGTTTACTCTAGTAAAAGTTCTTTGGTTAATAAACTTTACTAAAAGTAATTATGTAAATATATCGTGTGTTGCTTGTAAATGGATGATGTAGACTCCAAGGACATATAAAAAAAAAAAAAAACAAACTGGGCAAAGACCCGAGAAGCTGTCCAGGATCAAGGCAGGGGCTTTTTATCAATTTGTTTCACTCCAGAGCAGCAGTTTTCTCTCTCCTTTTTGATTCTTTGTATCTATAGTTTTTCATTTTGCAACCACTGCTCACATGTGGCCCAAATTTAGTGACAGTGGTACTATCCTTCCTGAAGCTGTATGTGTTGCAACTATATTCTCCATTCGCATTGGGATTCGAAAGTGAAAGAGGCTTATTGATTTCTGATAAGTGAATTGAAAACTTCCAATTGAGTCAGTTGTCCATCCATAGTACAATTCATGAGGCAACATGGGCTTGAATGACGCATAAAAGCAAACTTCCAAATACGGTGTATGGATTAGATCTCAGAGAAGACATCTTTGAGTGAGCAGGCTAAAAAGCATAATACTCTACAATAGTAGTGTTCTAATAGCTCCATGGATCTTTCAGGGCATTGTGGAGCTGAATCAAGGGGTGACATGGATTATCAGATGTTGTGGAGCTATGGGCCACTTAATTTTTTATTGGCTACTTACCCTCCACTTCCATTTGTTTACATATCAAGCTTTATTTATTATTAAAGAGTTAGATTTGGAAAAATAAGTTAAAAATTCCCTGTCTAAGGAATTGGTTGTTCTTATAAACCTGTAGCTTAGCTTGAATCCCCTCTGTGAAATGTATAAATTCTTTTGATAGATTAATAAACACTTGAACAATGGTTTAACTTATTAAGTAGAATTCTCTAATATGAAAGTTATAAGTAAAGCCTTAATTACTCAGGATTGTTCAATATGCCTGTCACTTTAGTTTGCCCAGGGAGACAAATACATTTCCTATTACAGATGGCCACCAAAACACTGCCTTATTTCATTTTTATTGTAAATAAAACACATTCTAATATGTTTTTAGATAAATTGAACAATATATATATACTCTACTACCTACAATTAGAGAAAATTTAAAAAAAAATTGTTATTTCTTTAGGCCATAGATTTATTTCTCTCATATATAATAGAAAATATAAAACATACTTAAAGTAAAATAGGACTTTTTTAAAGGTAATAAGATCCCATAGAATCTTAATAAAATATAATACGAAGGCAAATTTTAGATATCCTTAGGAAGAATTAAGACCAGAAAGAATAAAGTAGATAAAGATACAAACACAGTTAACCTAGAGAACAATTTTATATACCACCTCCAATTTCTCAGAGTTATAAAAGATGTTGAAACATTTAAACATTACAGAAAAAAACCTTGGGACAAATACAATATGTGTATTCTAGACATAGTATGATACACTTATTCTATTTCCTTTAACACCCAGCATAAAGCTATATACATGAAAGTCACCAAAAAGGAGATGTTGAAAATAAACATTAATTACTAATTAATATGGAACATATTTGATTACTTTTAAAAAAACTAAATACTATAATTATTCAGTGTATTTTTGCTTACAATTTAGTGAGAATTAGTGATTCTCATCTTATGATTTTGCTTTACATAGTACACTTAAATATATTTTAATACTTTTGAATATATGCTTCAGGCAATGAAAATGTTTTAATAAGAAAAATAAATCAATATAAAGGAACTTCAGTTATATTTTGTGTGATTATACATTGTTGAAATTCTATATATTAGAAATAATCCGATTTTAAATACTTAATTTTTTATGCAGTTTTCAACATTAATGCCTAGAAGACACAGAATAAAAATAGAAGATCGAAAATTCAGCGTAAACTATACTTTGCATATGAATATGAATATTATAGTTACCATGTTTATATCTATACTATACTAAAAAGCATTTATGGCAGATAGAGAACATTTATCTTTCCCTGTAAAAATAAAAGCAAAAGCAATTATTTAAAAAATGTTTTTCATCGAAGTATAATTGACATAAACTGAATCTCTAGTGTATGTAGTTTGGAAAGTTGTGACATATTGGCACCTGAGAAAATATTACCACAATCAAGATAATGAAAATCTCCATCTTCTCTTAAAGTTACTTTGTGCCCTTGGTAATCCCTGTCTCCCCTCCTCCAGAACTCAGTGCAACTACCATCTATTTCTGACACTATAGACTAGTTTACATTTGGTATACTGTTATGTAAATGACCACACAGTATGTGGTCATTCTTGCCGCTTTTTTCATTCAACGTAATTACTTTGAGATTAATCCATGAAGATACATGTAACTATAATTCATTAGTGTTTTTTTTTTTTTACTTTTATAAATTAATAGACTTATTTTTAGAACAGTTTTAGTTGTGTTTTGTTGTGACAGTGTTTTGTTGGTCATCTGTAACAGTTTTAAGTTTACAGTACAATTGAATAAGCACAAAGAGTTCCTATACACCTTTCTCCCCCTACCAACATTTTTCTCCATTATTAACATCTTGCTTTAGTTTGTTACATTTGTTACAATTGGTGGATCGTTGTACATAATGTTGATACATTGTCAATAATATTATTAATATACACTTAATAAT
>NW_011888784.1:20419162-20423566 GCF_000151845.1 Pteropus vampyrus | reverse complement strand
TCTTATATATCTTCCTTGGTAAGGTTTTCATTTAGATTTTTTCCCCACTTTTTAATTGGGTTGTTTGCTTTCTTGTTTTAGAGTTTTAAGGATTCTTTATATACTGTGCATACAAATCCTTTATTAGATATATATTTTGCAAATACTTTCTCTGAGTCTTTAACTTGTCTTTTAAGTCTTTTAGCAGTATTTTTCTTAGAACAGAAATTTTTAATTTTAATGAAATCCAACTTATCAAATTTTTTAATGTGTCATGCTTTTGGTGTTATATTTATAAAGTTATCCTCAAACCTAAGATCACTTAGATTTTTTTCTATATTTTCTGCTAAAATTTTTATAGTTTTGCATTTTATGTTTAGGTCAATGATTTGTTTTTGTGAATGGTATAAGGTCAGTATCTAGGTTTACTTTTTGCATGTGGGTGTCCAGTTGTTCCACTACCATTTGTTGAAAAGACATTCCTTTTTTATTGTTGAATTATATTTTGCTTTTTAGCTATACCATATTTGTTTTTTTCGTTTACCTGTTGATAAATTTTTTGAGTGTTTCTAGTTTGAGGAGATTACAAATAAGATTGCCATGACCGTTTGCATACACATTTTTTGTAAGGATATATGCTATAATTTCTTCCGGATAATTACCTAGGTGTAGAACAGATGAGTTCAATGGTGGGTGCTTACTAAAATTTAGATACTGCTAAATTTTTTTCAAAGTGACTATACCATTTTACATTTCCACCATCAGCATATGAGAGTTTCATTTTTTTCCCCACCTTATTGCCACCACACAGTATGACCAATCTTTTTAATTGCATTTATTCTAATAAGTGTGAAATAGTATTGAATATCTTTGGATGTGTTTGTTTGCCATCTCTGTATCTTCTCTGGCAAAGTGTTTGTTCAGACCTCTTCTTTTTTTTTTTTTTCTTTTTGTGTTTTATTAGGTTTTATTTTTCCTTATTATTGAGTTTGTATATTATGGATACATATCTTATCAGATATATGATTTGAAATGTTTTCTCCCAGTGTAGTCTGTAGAGTAGAAGTATAGAATATCTTTTATGACATCTAATTTATCATTTTTTCTTTTATGGGTTGTGCTTTTGAGGCATATCTAAGAAATATTTATCTAGCAAAAAGCCACAAATAATTTATATTTTATTTAATTCTGAAAGGTTTATAGTTTAAGTTTTACATTTAGGATTCTGATCTAATTTGATTAAATTGTTCTTCATGATATAACAGATTGAAGGAAAATCGGTATTAACAAGTTCTTAATTATCTTAAGTAGCCAAATCCTACAATTCATATGTAATAATGAAGACTAGAAAATGTCCTGTATTCATTTTCTCCTTATTTCACATCAATACAATTTGTATTTAGGAATTTGGTTTCTGAGAACAAATACTGCATTCCCCCAATCCCTAGCTACATTTGGGTACGTGACTACATGATGAATACTGGGATGTGAGTAGAAGTGATACATTCATATTCTTGTTAGTGTCATTAACAGAATGAATATTACCAACTCCCCTCCTCTATTTACTTTATTACACAGAATATTGACATGTTCTTTAATCTTGAGGTTATGCAATCAGATGACACAATTCTTAGACTGTCACTCTAAAAATATATAGGTTATCTGAGTTTGTCAACAGTCCCCTGGATTAGAGCCTCCATACAGACTTAGATTATCTGATTTTTGTGGTAGATAAAAATAAAGCTTTTATGTCATTTAAAATTTCTTTTTATTACATGATGCTTAAAATTTCCTAGAACTAATAATTCATACCAGAAGTGGTTTACTTTTATGTAAAATAGTATTCTAATGTATGTGGCATTACTTTGCAATAGCATAGATGATTGAGGTTATTGACATTTGTTCTGACATAGCAAAATATTTGTTGAATTACTACTCTTAATGCCTTTATATCAACCCATTGTTACAATGCTAAGATCAATAAAAAATACTTCAGCGTGTTTGAGTATTGGCTTGTTCTTACCATTTTTTTCCAAAGTTTATAAGAGAAAAAATATCTTCACATCCAGAAAAGTATTTTCCAAGTATCTACATTATGTGTACAACTAACTTGATGAACAAAAATCACCAAATAATTATATAATTCCTAATGTTTTTTAAAAATCTATTGATCGTGAAACATTTAGAGTAGATATACTCTAATACTAAATTCACATAAAAAATGGACTTGTTTGAAATAAGAATATCTCTTAACTTAATAATAAAAACATTACAGATCAGAAAAAAATGCATTATGCATTTATGGTTTTGGGTGTTTTGGTTTGCAATACATGACTAGTAGATAATGGAAATAAAATTCAAACAGTGTATTTAATTGGACTCAGTTACCTTATTACATGCCAAATGTTTCGAACCATCTGTTTGCACATTATGCTCACTTAATTTAAGTGAAATGGGCTAGTATAAAAACTGTAGGAATTTACTTTATGCAGTGTTATTCTTCATTTATTGTTAGGGCCACTTCTTTTAAAATTATTATTATTTTTTTTTGCACCAAATACTTTACCTCCTTTGATTTAATTATCTTATAGTAGTATGTATTAGATCTTATCACTCCTTTTCAAAATGTAAATAACACAAAATAAATTGGACCCCAAATCAGGAAAGATCTGGGATCAAAGACAAGGTGCATTTTCCTTAAAGTATTTGCTCCCATTTCTACATAAAACTGCATGATGTGGAAAGAATTTTATTAAAATACTGGCTTATTGTGTTTGTAGGACAAAATGGAGGATATTAAAGGAACTACTTAGCATATTTTATCGATTTATGCTCATGATACAGGAGATATATGAGCTTCTGAATGATATAAGTTAAATTCAATAATTTTATTTCAAGCCATATGATAATAAGATCTTGTTATTTTAAGCCAGTATTCTGCTTATCAGTCTCTACTAATGACAAAAAATACTATTTACTATGCTTGCTTTTGAAGTAAATGTGATGATAGAATTTTGTGTGACATGGTAGTCTGTCTGTTAGAGAGCTTGTATCACTCCAAAGACAGCATTTATCAGAGTAGAAATATCACAGAATATGAACTTACTTCTCTCTTTAAACTCTCATGTTTTTTAGAGAATGGATTGATTGAAGAAATTAAGGTGAGTGTGGAAACATTCCATAATCAGGGAAACATTCCGTCCATGCCTTTGGGATCATGGAGAAGCAAAGAAGCTGCCTCTTGCAGCACCTGGAGCTCCCTGTAGGAGGAGGGGGAGGAGAGAAGGTGTGGCGACTGCCCTGAATAGCCCTGCCTGGGAGTACTGTAAGCTCAATGCAGCCGGCAGCAGGGTCCAGTCAACAGGGCAGAAGGCAGAGAAACCAGAATGGCAGAAGAGCGGGGATGGCAGAGAAACAACAGTTGATTTTTACCAGCTGCGATTGCAAAACCAAGACTGAGCCGCAGCCCCCACCCCCAAGCAAAGAGCCCTTCTTCACATACCCTTCGAGTCAGAATGGTGCAGAGCCCCAGGAAAATCTGAGCAAACGTTACCAAAACTATCACTAACATGAACAGGAACTGAGACTGAGGGCAGTGAGCATGATTAAACACCTATAAGAAAAAAAGACATTATTAAGACTTTATGGAAAGCAGAGATCTAAGAGGCTTAGACATCACCTACTGGAAAACAAAAGAAAAACACCTTCTTTGCAACAGGCTAGGGACCACTATATAATAAATTATTTTTCTGAAAAAAAAAAAATCAATACAATTCCATTAATGCCCAGGCGGAGAAATAGTCCATAAACACCATGAACAACCAAGGTGACAAGGCATCTCAGAAAGAAAGAGAAAAAAACTCCAGAAAATAAGCTTGCAGACATAGATATATGCTACTTAAATGACAGAGAATTCAGGATGGTACTTCTGAAAGAACTCAGAATGTGATCTGAAACAAATTACATCAACAATTTCAGGAACTGAAAAAACAACTAGATGGGCAGAATGAGTTCTTTAGCAAGGAGATTGAAACCCTCAAAAAGAATGGAATAGACCTACTGGATAAAAACACACTGCAAGAGTTGAAAAATAAAATAACAGATTTGGAAAATAGAGTCGACCAAATGAAGGAAAGGATCAGTGATATCGAAGACAGAAATCAAGAAATAAAACAGAAGGAAGAGAGAATCCAAAGAATGAAAAGTAATGAAAGAGAAATTCAAGAATTAGCTGATACCATCAGGAGAGGAAATATAAGATTAATGAGCATTATCAAAGGCGAGGAAAAGGAGCAGGGACTAGTAAGCATTTTCAGACAAATAGTTGACGAGAATTTTCCAAATCAAAGGAATAAGCTAGAGCTTGGTTTTCAAGAAATCAGTAGAACACCCAATTATCCTAACCCAAAAAGGCCTTCACCAAGA
>NW_011888784.1:20417100-20419112 GCF_000151845.1 Pteropus vampyrus | reverse complement strand
TAATGAAAGAGAAATTCAAGAATTAGCTGATACCATCAGGAGAGGAAATATAAGATTAATGAGCATTATCAAAGGCGAGGAAAAGGAGCAGGGACTAGTAAGCATTTTCAGACAAATAGTTGACGAGAATTTTCCAAATCAAAGGAATAAGCTAGAGCTTGGTTTTCAAGAAATCAGTAGAACACCCAATTATCCTAACCCAAAAAGGCCTTCACCAAGATACAGTGTCTTATATTTATCAAAAGTCAATGACAAAGATAGAATTTTCAAGGCAGCCAGGGAGAAGAAAACAGTAACTTATAAAGGAAAACTCATTAGATTATCCTCAGACTTATCAACGCGAACCTTACAAGCCAGAAAAGAATAGAATCAAATATTTAAAATTATTAAGTGAAAGGAACTACCAGCCTAAATTAATGTATCCCGCTAAGCTCTCCTTTATATATGAAAGAGAAATTAAGACCTTTCCAGACATTCAAAAATTGAGGGAATTCTCCACTACAATGCCTGCACTATAGGAAATACTGAAAGGGGTCAGCTCACCTAAAACAAAATGACCTCAAAAAATACATAATTAGGATTAGCATGCTGATAGAAGCAAAGAACTGCAACCCTTACTAAGAATAGGGCATTATAACCTTAAAAATAAGAAGAGAATTGCTATAGCAAGATAGTAATGAATGTTTAACATACATAGGGACAAATTGAGATAATGACTGAAAAGGGGAGGATTCAAAAATCCAAATTCACAAAAGGGAATGGAGATAAGGCATGCACAGAACAAAAGGGATGACTGTATGTATATATAACTATCATCTATATATTCTTATTGGTAACCAGATGCCAAAGATTCAGAACCGAAGTATATAACACAAAGCAAGAAGGACCAGAGGGAAAACTCACTAAAGCCAACCAAAATAAAGAAAACAGAAACACAAGAACAAGAAAGCAATGGAAACACTGAGCTACCAGAAAGCAAAAGATAAAATGGCTATAAGAAGACCTCATATTTCAATAATCACCCTAAATGTAAATAAACTGAACTCACCAATAAGAATGCACAGAGTTGCAGAATGGATCAAAAAACAAAACCCAAACATATGCTGCCTTTAGGAGACATATCTCAGCTCCAAAGACAAATATAGACTCAAAGTGAAAGGGTGGAAAATGATATTTCAAACAAATGGCATTCAGAGAAAAGCGAGAGTAGCGGTACTAACATCAGACGAATTAGACTTCAAAATAAAAAACATTAAAAAAATAAAAAGATACTGAGGGACACTTCATCATGATAAAGGAAATCAGGCACCAAGAAGACATAACACTTATTAATATCTATGCTCCCAATCAGGGAGCCCCGAAATATGTAAAGCAATTACTAACAGAACTAAAGGGAGAAACAGATCAAAACACTATCATAGTAGGGGACCTAAATACCCCACGTTCATAAATGGACAGATTATCCAAACAGAAAATCAATAAGGAAATAACATCCTTAAATGATACATTAGACCAACGGGACATAATTGACATTTACAGAGCCTTCCATCCCCAAACAGCTGCTTATACATTCTTCTCTAGTGCACATGGAACATTCTCAAGGGTTGACCACATACTCGGACATGGAGATAGCTTCATAAAATATAAGAGGATCGAAATCATATCAACCATATTCTCTGATCATAATGCTTTGAAACTAGAGATCAACTGCAAAAAGAAATCAGGAAGAACCATAAATACATGGAGATTAAACAACATGCTACTGAAGAATAACTGAGTCAGAGAAGAAATAAAAAGAGATCAAGAGATATATAGAAGCGAATGATAATGACAGTACAACATATCAAAACTTTTGGGACACAGCAAAAGCGGTCATAAGAGGAAAGTTCATATTACAGGCCTATCTCCAAAAACAATGAGTCCAAATAAACAACATAACGCTTCATCTTAAAAAAACTAGAAAAGGAAGAACAAATGAAGCCTAAAGTCAGCAGAAGGAAAGAAATAACCAA
>NW_011888784.1:20407156-20415925 GCF_000151845.1 Pteropus vampyrus | reverse complement strand
GAGTCCAAATAAACAACATAACGCTTCATCTTAAAAAAACTAGAAAAGGAAGAACAAATGAAGCCTAAAGTCAGCAGAAGGAAAGAAATAACCAAAATGAGAGCAGAAATAAATGAAATTGAAAACAAAACAAAAACGATAGAAAAAATAAATTCAACAAAGGGCTGGTTCTTTGAGAAGTTTAATAAAATTGACAAACTTTTGGCTAGACTCATGAAAGAAAAAAGAGAAAGGACACAAATAAACAAAATCAGAGATGAAAGAGGGAAAATTACAACTGACATTGCAGAAATACAAAGGATCATAAAAGAATATTATGAAAAAGTTCATGATTTGATAACCTAGAGGAAATGGACCAGTACTTAGAAAAATACAACCTTCCTAGACAGAATCAAGAAGAACTGGAAAATCTAAATAGACTGATCAGCAGTATGGAAATTGAAACAAACATCAAAAACCTACTGAAAAGTAAAAGTCCAGGACCAGATGGCTTCACCAGTGAATTCTACCAAACATTCAAAGATTTAATACCTATTCTCCTCAAACTCTTCCAGAAAACTGAAGAGGAGGCAATACTTCCCAACTCATTTTATGAGGCCAATATTACTCTGATACCAAACCCGGTAAGGATAACACACAAAAAAGAAACTACAGACCCATATCTCTCATGAACACAGATGCAGAAATCCTAAATAAGATATTAATGAACCAAATACAGCATCATATTAAAAAGATTATACACCACAATCAAGTGGGCTTCATCCCAGAGGCACAGGATGGTTAACATATGCAAATCGATTAATGTGATACACCACATAAACAAATTAAAAAATAGGAATCATATGATCATATCAATAGATGGAGAAAAAGCCTTTGACATGATACGGCATCCATTTATGATCAAAACACTTAACAAAATCGGTATAGAAGGAAAGTACTTAATATAATAAAGGCCTTAATATAATAAAGGCCATCTATGACAAACCCTCAGCCAACATTATACTTAATGGTGAAAACTAAAAACCTTCCCTCTAAGATCAAGAACATGGCAAGGCTGTCCACTATTGCCATTGTTATTCAATGTAACATTGGAGGTCCTAGCGAGTGCAGACAAGAGAAAGATATAAAAGGCATTCAAATAGGAAATGAAATGAAGAAGTCAAACTCACTATTTGCAGATGACATGATTCTCTATATAGAAAATTCTAAAGACTCCACAAGAACACTACTAGAAACAATAAGCAAATAGAGTAAAGGTTCTACAAAATCAACATTCCAAAATCCTGAGTTTTCCTATACTCTAATAATAAAGTGTCAGAAATAGAAGTGGAAAAATAATTCCTTTTACAATTGCAACGAAAAGAATAAAATACCTAGGATTAAATTTAACGAAACATGCGAAAGACCTATATAATGAAAACTATAAGACCCTATTAAAAGAAATCAAGGAAGATAAAGAAATGGAAAGATATTCTGTATTCTTAGGTTGGAAGAATCAACATAGTTAAAATGACCATATTTCCTAAAGAATTGTACAGATTTAATGCAATCTCCATCAAAATTCCATCGGCATTTTTTAAAGAAATAGAACAAAAACATCATCAGATTTGTATGGAAGCACAAAAGATCCTGAATCGCCAAAGCCATCCTGAGAAAAAAGAACGAGGCTGGAGGCATCAAATTATACTACAAAGCAATAATAATCAAAACAGCATGATATTGGTAGCAAAACGGACACACGGACCAGTGGAACAGAATCGAGAGTCCAGAAGAAAACCCATATTTATACGGACAAATACTTTTTGACAAAAAAGCCAAAAGCATACAGTGGAGAAAGGACGGCCTCTTCAATAAATGGTGCTGGGAAAACAGGGAAGCCACCTGCAAGAGAATGAAACTAGACTGTTGTCTATCACCACACACCAAAATTAACTCAGAATGGATTAAGGACCTGAATATAAGACCTAAGACAATAAAGTGCATAGAAGAAAACATAAGAACTAAACTCAAGGACCTTGAACTTAAAGAGGATTTTATGAATTTGACCTCAAAAGCAAGGGAAATAAAAGCTAAAATGAATGGGACTACATCAAACTAAAAAGCTTCTGCTCAGCAAAAAAATCATCAACATGGTAAAGAGACAACCATCCGAATGGGAAAATGTATTTGCAAGCAACACCTTCGATAAGGGCCTACTATCCAAAATATACAAAGAATTCATATGACTCAATAACAACAAAAAACAAATGATCCAATCAAATGGGCAGAGGATCTGAACAGACACTTCTCCCTAGAGGACATACAAATGACCAACAAATATTAGAAAAGATGCTCAACATCGCTAGCTTTTAGGGAAATGCAAATAAAAACCTCAATAAACTACCATCTCACACCTTTTAGAATAGCTATAATCAACAGGACAAGTAATAACAAATGCTGGACAGGATGTGGAGAAATAGGAGCCCTCATACTCTGGTGGTGGGACTGCAAATTCATACAGCCATTATGGAAAATAGTATGGAGGTTCCTCAAAAAACTAAGACTTGATCTACCATATGATCCAACAATCCCTCTACTGGATATTTGCCCCAAAAGCTTGAAAACTCATATCCCAAAAGATATTTGCACACCAGTGTTCATAGCATTATTCACAGTGGCCAAGACATGGAAGCAACCAAAGTGTACTACGATAGGTGATTGGCTAAAGAAACTGTGGTACATATATACAATGGAACATTACTAGGCCATAAGAAGAGATGAAATACTGCCATTTGCAATAACATGGATGGACCTTGAAATAATCATACTAAGTAAAATAAGCCAGGCAGAAAACGTTAAAAAATCACATGCTATCACTTATATGTGGGATATAACCTAAAAGCAATAAATGGACAGGACAAACAAACAGAGACTCATGGACATGGACAATGGACCAGTGGTTACCAGAGGGTAGTGGGGAGGGGGTTGTTGATGGGAGAAAAAAATTAAATCATTTCTTCAATTAAAAAAATAAATTAATTTAATAAAAAAAGAAAAATACAGCCTACTAAAACTGAGTATCTGTCAAATCTGTTTTCAGAGGGAAATTTATAGGCTTAAACACTTATTAAGAAAGATCAAACTCTGAAAGGTAATGATCTAAGTATTTATCTTGAAAAGTTAAAGAAATATTAAAAAGAATGTCGAGTTAAATCCAAATAGTTACAAAGGAAGAAATGATTCAGGAAAAGCAGAAAAGAAACTAAGATAGAGACAATCAAAAAAGGTAAAGTTACTTCGAAAACACTAATAAAAGTAACAAAACTACATCAATACTTTTCATGAATAAAAAAAAAAAAACACAGGAAAACCACAAATTCTATCATGGATTATAAAGGGGAAATGGTCAAGATCCTGCAGATATGAGAAACAGAGAGTGAGAGAGGAAGTAATGAACAACTTTATATCAAAAATTTTGACTATTTTAATGAAAATACCTCCAGAAAAAACAAAAAATATTAAAACTGACACAGAATAAATCATAAATGTGAGTAGTTTTATGTAAATTAAAGAAGATATATATGATTACAAACCTAACTAATGAAGTGAGCCTAAATCAAATAAAATATAAAAACTTATAAATATTTTTATTAGTAGCATTAAGAAACATCTAAATCCTAAGATAAAATCTAACCGATATAATGCAATCATTTTTTTTCTGAAAATTACAACATATTATTGAGAGAAATTAGACATTCAATAGAAATTGAAAGATATGTCATATTCATGTCATGCTCATGAACTAGAAGACAGTATTTTCAATATACAATTTTCCCCTAAATTGATATATAGCTGCATATAGTGCAAGAAACAATATTGATTTAATGTTCAATTTGTTTAATTTTGATAGTAATTAAAAAGGTGAGTACAAATTTTATATAAATGCAAATTATTATATAGAGAAATTTGAAGAAATAAAATGCAAGATGAAATTATATTCTGTCCGATATCAAGATTTTTGTAAACCTGCATAATTATGACATTACAGTAAAAGAATAAGTATAGACAGTCCAAGTATAAAGCAGAACAGAGTCCATAAACAGACCTACAAATATATATATTTGCCTGTTTTATTAAAAGTAATGCTTCAGTGCAGTGAGAGGAAGATTATCTTTTCAATAAATTGTACTACTTTTTATCAGATCCATATTGAAAAATGAGTATTAAACTTTGCACGCTTTTGGATAATATATCATGCTATATATTGGACATTAGTACATACATCTGTGTTACATTATACTACAATATATATTTACGAAAATTGACATTCAAGAATGGTTATAGAGTGGTTAAGATTCTTTCTTCTGCAACCATGCTTCTTGTATTTGAGTTATATTTGTACCATTTTGTGGCTGTCCAAAATTAGGAAAGTTACTTACTTCTCTGTTCTTGAGTGGTACTCATCTGAAAAAAGGAAATAATATTGTTATCACCTTCCTAGGTATATAATGAGACTACAATCAGTTTAACATTTATAAGAGGCTTATAATGGTACAGGCCTACATTAATTTCTACATATTAGTTTAATAAATAATCATCAATTATTAAATGCATACTACCACTTATCAATTCCTGAGGCAGGTGCTGGAACAATAAAGGTAAAAAAAATTCATTCCTTAGCCTTAAGGAAAACTCAGTTAGGAAAAAGATGACTGTGAAGACTAATAACATGTTCCCAAACTACCTGTATCAGAATGTTCTGAGCATATTTGTTGAAAATGAATACATTTTCTATAAGTTCAAGTTTTTTAAATGCTTCATGTAAGTGACATCATGCATTATTTGTCTTCTGTCTGACTTATTTCACTTAGTATAATATCCTGAAGTTTCATCCCTATTGTTACAAATGGCAGAATTTCCTTCCTTCTCATGGCTGAATAATATTCCATTATATGCATATGTACCACGTCTTTTTTTATCCATTAATCTGTAGACAGACATTTATATTGTTTCCATACCTTAGCTATTGTTCATAATGCTTCAGTGAACATAAGAGTGCAGAAATCTCTTCGACATAGTGATTTCATTTACTTTAGATACTTACCCAGAAGGGGAATTGCTACATCATATGGTAGTTCTATTTTTAATTTTTTGAGGAATCTCCATAGTTTTCCACAGTGACTGCATTGATTTACATTTTCGCCAACAGTGCACAAGGGTTCCCTTTTCTCCATCTACTTGCTAATAATTATTATCTCTTGTATTTTTTATAATAACCATTCTACAGGTATAAGATATTATCTCATGGTTTCGATTTGCATTTCCAATGAGTATAATATATATATATATATTCTGGTTTTGGCTTTATCTCTAAATGCCTCAGATAAGCACCTAGATGTTGGGCATCTTTTTATGTACCAGTTGACCATTTGAACTTCTTCTTTGAAAAAAATGTCTATTGAGCTCCTCTGCCCATTTTTAAATCAGATTTTTTGTGTGTGTGTGTGACTGATTTGTATGAGTCCTTATGTATTTTGAATATTGACCCCTTCTCAGATATACTGTTTTGAAAATATTTTTTTCCATTCTTTAGGTTAAGTTTTAATTTGTTGAGTGTTTCATTTGCTTTGCAGAAGAAAGTAGAATGATTATTGCCAGGGATGGGGAGTGGGGAAATGGATTTTGCTGGTCAATGGGTACAAACTTCCAGTTATAAAGTAAATAAGTTATGGGGAGCTAATGTACAGCATGGAGACTATAGTTAAAAATACTGTATTATAGACACGAAAGTTGCTAAGGCAGTAGATCTTAAATTTCCTCACTACACAAAAAAATTATAATTATGTGAGGTGAGGGATGTGCTAACTAATCTTACTGTGGTAATCATTTCTTAATATATATGTGTATCAAATCATCAGATTGTGTATTATCAACTTCTACAATGTTATATTGCGAAGATATCTCAACATAGCTGAGGAAAAAAATGAATATTGTTCTGAACAAGCTTGGCACCAGGGCTAGAGAATGTTCATATTTTAAAAATGATAACAATATATTTTTTAAAAACACTAAAGTTAAAGAACCAAGGCTTTATGATATAAAAAAGGTAACGGAAAACACAAGATTGTTCGAGAATCTTACAGAAGCTTTAAAAATGTGAATATTCTGGAGCTGAGTCTCAAAAATGAATAGGAGTTGTCTAGGTGGTCAAGCAATGGAAGTCCATTACAGAAACCTTAAATCATGTGAGCCAAGGCTCAGAAACTAAAATAGCATTTAAAAGCCTTTAGTATTGTATTGTTTATTAATATTAATGAAGTATTGATAATATTGAAATCATATTTTAAAGTATTTAAAAGACAGACAAATTTTAAATACGTGGAATCTAGGTGCTTATCTGAGGCATTTAGAGATAAAGCCAAAACCAGAATATATATATATTATACTCATTGGAAATGAGGCTTAGAATAAATTACCAATGAAAATAAATTTTTGTTTTTTTAAATATATTTTAATGATGAGATTTTATCATCACATATATACAATTTTAAACAATTTAACTTTATAATGATCATGGAGCTTTTTAATATTTTGATACTTTTTAATATTTTGATGTTTTGATTTTATTTCCAGTCTTTTTATATATATTTCCAGGACTTTTATATAAAGTCCACAAATTCCTTCAGTTCTCTCTGCTGACTTGATTATTTTCTAATTTGGTATCTTAATAGAACAAGATATTAGTGAACGTGGGGCAAAGGTGTATTTTATCAGCCATCATCCAATGTGATCAATTTTTTCTTGTCAGACCTGTGATCTCTTTTGAGCTCAATTAGATCTATATCGGGGCACAATTACCAAGGAATTAATTTTTCAGGGACTCCTCATCCACTACATATACACAAAAATTAGCTTTTTCAGGTGGTTTTTGCAAACTTTTTTTGCTGCTGATTCTTTTCCAGTTTTCTAATTAATATTTATTTCATCCATTCTTGCAATTGAGTTTTACTGATATAATAGAAATTGTTCAGAAAGTTTGATACAAGAATAGGAACTGTTATTTAGAAATATAATAACTGATTTTTAATAGCCCATCTATTCTAAACCAGGATATTAGCATTGCTATCATAAAATCGGTTTTACAGATAAACATACTTATTGAATATGAAGGTAGAAACTAAGAGAGTAACAAAAGATCTAAAAAAGTGTCACTAGCACAAAGGTTCTTATTAAGTAGGATTGATGAATTTCACAACCAAATAAAGAAGAAAAGTTAGTTTAAGGGGGGAAAAAATTAAATATTTGCAATGTCTTTTGAAAGTTCATTCTGAGTAGAAATTCTCAGTAAACAGAACTATAAAAATCTTAAGGAAATAAGTAATAAGAAAAGTAAAGTAATATCAAGAACTGTAGAAAATCAAAGGGAGTGAGGTAAGAGTAGGACTAAAGTCAGAACACTGGTGTCAATGATATTTGATGAGTGAATCAAACTATATATAGGTATATATGTATTCATATATGTATACTTTGTTCTCCAAAAACTAGTACAGTAATGTTGATAATACTTCTTATTACTATAAAGAAACATCTGGGAAACAACGCAACTATCCATCAGTAATAGAATGGATAAATTACTTGTGTTTATTTATACCCAGAAGGTAAATGAATGAATAGACTATAGCTACATGCAACAATATTGAAGTAATTCCTAAAACATTTATTTTATCATGCTGAGCAAAATAAGCCATGTAGAAAAGAATACTGTATGATATATATAAGTTCAAAAACAGGCAAAATTAATTGATGGTGTTAGAAGTCACAGTAGCCACTATCCAGAGGCAATAACTTGGAGGAGAAAATCTGAGGTGCTGATAATGCTGTTTATTGATCCGTGTACTGATTATATGAGGATGTTCTGTTTGGGAAATTCATGGAGCTATTCATGATTCGTGACCCTTTCTCAGTCTATATTTTGCTCCAATAATAAAGTACGTTACATGAAAAGAGAAAGAGGGTAAAGAAAGAGAAAAGGTAGCTAAAAACAAAGGTGGAATCAAGAGAGAACATGCCATGATCCCAAGTGGAAAAAAGCATTCCGAGAAGGGTTTGGCTGGTGATGCCAGCCTGTGAAATTCATGAATACAGGTATAAGTTTGGCACATCGTGGGTGCCAGAAAAAAGCTATTCACAGAGCAGTGTCATTTGGGGAAAGGCTTGGAGAAAGATTTACTGTGAATAGCTGTGACAACAGTGTAGATTCCTCCCTGTCCTCCCTTAAATCAAGGAGCTCCAAGAATTAACATAGATCTGGGACCTGGATAGAAAGCTGTGTTTCTCCACTGTGGTAACTTGAATCAGATTTTTGGCTCCTAGACTTGGAAATTTCTTTATTATATAAATTAAACAGTATTCTTACAGGCTGTCCACCTAGTTCATTCTTAGGGATGTCATGATTAGTTAGCCACTGCCAAAGATCTTTGTGGGCCAAGGCATTTTTTTTTATTATTTATTTTAAAATCAAAGTATAATTGACATATAACCAAATCATATTGATTAGCTGTACATACCTGCTACTCTTGACAGTAGATGTATCCACCTTTCTTTTTTTTTTTTTGCTGGTTAGGTACTGCAGCTTGGCATCTGATAGATGCTCTGAGATCACATCGCCCCTATTGACATTTGTGAACATGTCTCAATGGTGGCATCCTCTTTAAGTCATAACTGGCTTACGGGGGAAAGCAACCACTGAGCTTTTCATTGATGTAGAATCTACCTTCAGTAATATATTTA
>NW_011888784.1:20403614-20407106 GCF_000151845.1 Pteropus vampyrus | reverse complement strand
AAAGAGAAAAGGTAGCTAAAAACAAAGGTGGAATCAAGAGAGAACATGCCATGATCCCAAGTGGAAAAAAGCATTCCGAGAAGGGTTTGGCTGGTGATGCCAGCCTGTGAAATTCATGAATACAGGTATAAGTTTGGCACATCGTGGGTGCCAGAAAAAAGCTATTCACAGAGCAGTGTCATTTGGGGAAAGGCTTGGAGAAAGATTTACTGTGAATAGCTGTGACAACAGTGTAGATTCCTCCCTGTCCTCCCTTAAATCAAGGAGCTCCAAGAATTAACATAGATCTGGGACCTGGATAGAAAGCTGTGTTTCTCCACTGTGGTAACTTGAATCAGATTTTTGGCTCCTAGACTTGGAAATTTCTTTATTATATAAATTAAACAGTATTCTTACAGGCTGTCCACCTAGTTCATTCTTAGGGATGTCATGATTAGTTAGCCACTGCCAAAGATCTTTGTGGGCCAAGGCATTTTTTTTTATTATTTATTTTAAAATCAAAGTATAATTGACATATAACCAAATCATATTGATTAGCTGTACATACCTGCTACTCTTGACAGTAGATGTATCCACCTTTCTTTTTTTTTTTTTGCTGGTTAGGTACTGCAGCTTGGCATCTGATAGATGCTCTGAGATCACATCGCCCCTATTGACATTTGTGAACATGTCTCAATGGTGGCATCCTCTTTAAGTCATAACTGGCTTACGGGGGAAAGCAACCACTGAGCTTTTCATTGATGTAGAATCTACCTTCAGTAATATATTTATCAGTGCCTGAATGAAGAGGGTATCTTCTGGACGTTAACATGAAGCAGTTGGGGAGTGAGTGTGCAGGTAGCACATGAAAATCCATTCCATTATTAGATTGTTGCTGTCTGTTGGTTGAATGATTTCTGGAAAACTCCCACAGAACAATAGCTGCAGAAGTTATGTGTATTTCCATTTTACATAGCTAGGTAATACTGAGGAATTGTTGAAGTCCTAACATCCTAATGTCACACTGAATGTGTACACCGGTAGAAATAGCTATTTTTGCCCTATAAGCAGATAGGCAATTAATAGAATAAAAAGCTCTGTTATTGCCAAGTTATTACTATTTTCAACCATTTCTGCTGAGAATCTAAATGGTTTGCAAAATATACATGGTGTAATTTTGTCTGGTTTCTCTACTATATGATGGCTTGCAAGCACCTTTGCATCACAGAGTCTCCTTTACAATTTTCTCAATTTTATAATAGTCACATATTAACATTACACGTTTAAAATATTCATCAGTATAATTCTTGCCTCTGAACTGAAACATTTTACCCTTATTATCAATAAATTCTGTAGCAAAGAGACATATTCGCCATTGACAGAGTTTCACATGTCATGCATAACCAGTTTACTGAGATTTGGCAGCAAGAAGCTGGAGACCAATGGAAGCAGAGCTATTGAACAGCAGAGACATCTACTGTTGCATTTTCAAAGTAATAAACAGGAGGTATATACTGAATTAACGCTTATGTAATAACAAATATTTTAATTGCTTAATAATGGATGAGTCTGTTATTAAATGTTAAATACTAGGTTGAAGCTAGTACGCTTAATACTCAGCTTTAAATGAAGCAATGTATTATTCTCCAAGTAAATATTCTCTCTTCACTTATTCTCTAAGTGAAGCTTGACTATGAAGAGAGCACATCAAACAAAGTTGCTAGAGGGAAAATCATGGAGGTTTGTTTTTTTATTTGTTTGAAGACTCACTTATACATCGGCATAATATAGTCTTTTGCTCAGTTTTTAAACTGATAAAACAATTATACTATTCCTACTTCATATTAATGCATACATTTTATCTGATGTGAATATAGATTTAAAATAGCAAAATGGAAAAATTATAAAGACAAAATAGTAAACATAGGCTTTAGTAACTTTATTTAGTATCTTTTGTTGACATCCACCTTACTTTTTACTTCCTCTAGAAGTTTAATTATGCCAAACCAGATTTATTAGCACAATTAAAATATGAGTTTTGGGGCTCAAGATGTTTTGTAATACATTTACAGCCCTTTGACTACTAAAGAGTAGTACCAACTCCTATTGTAGTGTATATCACACACAGTGGGTGCTCAATAATTTTTAATCAATAAAAGAAATAGGTTGAGAGAGAGAGAGAGAAGATAGAAATCTGACTTCTTTAAACTTAAAATCTTTCCTTATGCCAAGTTTCTGATATGATTAGTTTTTCTTTGTGAATGAAGAGGGTGTCTTCTGGACGTTAACATGACCTTCAATCATGTATATTAAAATAATTGAAATTATTAACCTTCAATCATGTATATTAAAATAATTGTATATAAAATAACATGATTGAAATTCTTAACTTTCAATCATGTATATTAAAATAATTGAAATCAAGTTCTAAAATAGCATTGCCCGCAAAATGTGCCCATACCAAAAATATGTTACTATGTTGTATAAAAGTGTCAGTCTGTTTTAATTGTAGTTAGATTTTCTTGTATCATTGGTCATTTTGCAAGATAAATCTCTCACCATAAGCTTCAATTAATATACATAACACTGACTCTCACTCTTAGACCAACAGTCAATCAACTTGAATCTAGGTTTTTAATATGATAACTAGTTTTATGAAAAGATAGAAGCTTGGATTATGGCAGCTGAATATTAGTCATTATATTTTATAACGAGCATATATTGCCTGTTTCTACTAAAGAGAGAATGATAAGAGATATGTTTTATGCTCCAATGTATTATTTTATCAACTTCTGTATTCTGTAATTCATACTATTGTGTGATAGAAGTTTGCATCTTATAATCTTATAACTATTATATAATTTGATCGAAAATCAATGGGTCATCTCATTTAAACTTTTATTACGTTGACTTTTTGTAAATGTATGGAGTCCTTTGAGATCTCTGTTTTCTAGAAGATCGTCAGATATAGTTTGAAACCATTATAATAATATAGAAACCAATATCTTTGAGATTCTTTTTAATAAATGGTTAAATGGCTTAGTGGTCAATAAGATGGCTAAAGCTAAAAACTTTCAGTTATACCTTTTCTCTTTTTTTTCAAATTTCTAACGTGGATTTAATACATTGATCTTGAGCCTCAGGAATAATTGTATCTGTGAACCCAAAATTAAATATATCAAAAGAGAAAAGAGGATGAGTCTCCATATATTTAAATGGCAAATGAATGGTCAAAATCTCTATTTTTTTTTCATTAAGTTTATTGGGGTAACATTGATTAATACAATTATATATATAATTTTCAGGTGTACATTATAATTTGACATCTGTATATTGTATGTTAACTACCCAAAGTCCAGTTTCCTTCAGCTACCATATATATGATCCCCTTTACCCACTTCAACCTCTCCCTACCCCTCTATATTTGACCCTCTTAACACTGTCTACCTTCCCCATCCTCCCCCACCCCCTACCCTCTGGTAACCACTATCCATAGTCCATGTCCATGAGTCT
>NW_011888784.1:20387426-20403564 GCF_000151845.1 Pteropus vampyrus | reverse complement strand
CTATATTTGACCCTCTTAACACTGTCTACCTTCCCCATCCTCCCCCACCCCCTACCCTCTGGTAACCACTATCCATAGTCCATGTCCATGAGTCTCTGTTTGTTTGTCCTGTTCATTTGTTGCTTTTAGGTTTATATCCCACATATAAGAGATATATTTTAATTTGTTTATGTGGTGTATCACATTAATTGATATGCATATGTTAAACCATTCCTGTGCCTTTGGGATGAAGCTCACTTGATCATTGTGCATAATCTTTTTAATATGTTACTGTATTCAGTTCATTAATATCTTATTTAGGATTTTGGCATCTGTGTTCATGAGAGATATGGGTCTGTAGTTTTCTTTTTTGTGTTATCTTTTCCAGGTTTTGGTATCAGAGTAATATTGGCCTCATAAAATGAGTTGAGATGTATTGCCTCCTCTTCGATTTTTTGGAATAGTTTGAGGAGAATAGGTATTAAATTTTCTTTGAATGTTTGGTAGAATTCACTGGTGAAGCCATCTGGTCCTGGACTTTTACTTTTCAGTAGGTTTTTGATGTTTGTTTCAATTTCCATACTGCTGATCCGTCTATTTAGATTTCCCAGTTCTTCTTGATTCTGTCTAGGAAGGTTGTATTTTTCTAAGTACCAATCCATTTCTTCTAGGTTATGAAATTTGTTGTTATATACTTTTTCATAGTATTCTTGTATGATCCTTTGTATTTCTGCAATGTCAGTTGTAATTTTCCCTCTTTTATCCCTAATTTTGTTCATTTGTGTCTTTTCAATTTTTCTTTAGTGAGTCTAGCCAGAGGTTTGTCAATTTTATTAACCTTCTCAAAGAACCAGCTCTTTGTTGCATTTATTTTTTCTATTGTTTTTGTTTTGTTTTGTTTTGTTTTCAACTCCATTTATTTCTGCTCTAATTTTGATGATTCCGTTCCTTCTGCTGACTTTTGTTCTTCCTTTTCTAGTTTTTTAAGATGAAATGTTATGTTGTTTATTTGGACTTGTTCTTGTTTTTGGAGATAGGCCTGTAATGATATGAACTTTCCTCTTATGACCGCTTTTGCCGTGTCCCAAAAGTTTTGATATGTTGTACTGTCATTATCATTCGCTTCTATATATCTCTTGATCTCTCTTTTTATTTCTTCTCTGACCCAGTTATTCTTCAGTAACATGTTGTTTAAACTCCATGTATTTATGATTCTTCCTGATTTCTTTTTGCAGTCAATCTCTAGTTTCAAAGCATTATGATCAAAGAATATGGTTGATATGATTTCAACCCTCTTATATTTGTTGAGGCTATTTCTGTGTCCCAGTATGTGGTCAGTCCTTGAGAATGTTCCATGTGCACTAGAGAAGAATGCATAAGCAGCTGTTTGGGGATGGAAGGCTCTATAAATGTCAGTTATGTCCCATTGGTCTAATGTGTCATTTAAAGATGTTATTTCCTTATTGATTTTCTGTTTGAATGATCTGTCCATTCCGTGGGGTATTTAGGTCCCCTACTACGATAGTGTTTTGATCTGTTTCTCCCTTTAGTTCTGTTAGTAATTGCTTTACATATTTCGGGGCTCCCTGATTGGGAGCATAGATATTAATAAGTGTTATGTCTTCTTGGTGCCTGATTTCCTTTATCATGATGAAGTGTCCCTCAGTATCTTTTTATTTTTTTAATGTTTTTTATTTTGAAGTCTAATTCTTCTGATGTTAGTACCGCTACTCCCGCTTTTCTCTGAATTCCATTTGCTTGAAATATCATTTTCCACCCTTTCACTTTGAGTCTATATTTGTCTTTGGAGCTGAGATATGTCTTCTAAAGGCAGCATATGTTTGGGTTTTGTTTTTTGATCCATTCTGCAACTCTGTGCATTTTTATTGGTGAGTTCAGTTTATTTACATTTAGGATGATTATCGAAATATGAGGTCTTCTTATAGCCATTTTATCTTTTGCTTTCTGGTAGCTCGGTATTTTCATTGCTTCCTTGTCTTTGTGTTTTTATTTTCTTTATTTTGCTTGGCTTTTGTGGAGTTTGGCTCCGGTTCTTCTTGTTTTATGTTATATATTTCAGTTCTGAATCTTCTGTGTATGGTTACTATTATGAATATGTAAAGGATAGTTACATATATACAGTCATCCCTTTTCTTCTGTCGGGCTTTATCTCCATTCCCTGTTGCGAATTTGGATCTTTGAATCCTCCCCTTTTCAGTCATTATCTCAATTTGTCCACATGTATGCTGAACGTTCATTACTATCTTGCTATAGCAATTCTATTCTTATTATTTAAGTTTATAATGCCCTGTTCTTAGTAAGGGTTGCACTCCTCTGTTTTTGTTTTAGATGAGCTGACCCCTTTTAGTATTTCCTGTAGTGCAGGCATTGTAGCGGAGAATTCCTTCAATTTTTGTATGTCTGGAAAGGTCTTAATTTCTCTTTCATATATAAAGGAGAGCTTAGCGGGATACATTAATTTAGGCTGGTAGTTCCTTTCACTTAATAATTTTAAATATTTGATTCTATTCTTTTCTGGCTTGTAAGGTTGCGTTGATAAGTCTGAGGATAATCTAATGAGTTTTCCTTTATAAGTTACTGTTTTCTTCTCCCTGGCTGCCTTGAAAATTCTATCTTTGTCATTGATTTTTGATAAATATAAGACAGTGTGTCTTGGTGAAGGCCTTTTTGGGTTAGGATAATTGGGTGTTCTACTGATTTCTTGAAAACCAAGCTCTAGCTTATTCCTTTGATTTGGAAAATTCTCGTCAACTATTTGTCTGAAAATGCTTTCTAGTCCCTGCTCCTTTTCCTCGCCTTTGATAATGCTCATTAATCTTATATTTCCTCTCCTGATGGTATCAGCTAATTCTTGAATTTCTCTTTCATTATTTTTCAGTTACTCTCTTCTTTCTTCTGATTTATTACTAGATTTCTGTCTTTGATATCACTGATCCTTTCCTCCATTCAGTCAACCCTATTTCCCAAGCTTGCTATTTCATTTTTCAACTCTTGCAGTATGTGTGTGTGTTTTTGTGTTTTTTTTTTTTTTTTTTAAATCTGTAGAACTATTCTCTTCTTTTTGAGGCTTTCAGTCTCTTTGCTCTGCTCATCTAGGTGTTTTTTCAATTCCTGAAATTGTTGACATGACTCATTTCGGGATTCACTGAGTTTTTTCAGAAGTACCATCTGAATTCTCTGTCATTTAATTCACATATTTTTATGTCTGTAAGCTTATTTTCTGGAGATTTTTCTCTTTCTTTCTGAGATGGCTTGTCACTTTGATTGTTCATGGTGTTTAATGAACTATTTCTCTGCTTGGGTTTTAATGGAAATGTATTCTGCTTTTTTTCCAGAAAGAAGAATTATCATATAAAGATCTCTCTTCAGCTTGTTGCAAAGAAGGTGCTTTTCTTTTGTGTTCCAGAAAGTGGCATCTAAGCCTCTTGGATCTCTGCTTTATATAAAGCCTTAATAATGCCTTTTAACTTTCTTATAGATATTTAATCATGCTCGCTACCCCCAGTTTCAGTCCCTGTCAATGTTGTCAGCAGTTTCAGTAGCTTTTGCTCAGATTCCCCTAGGGCTCCATGGTGTTTAGTTTCAGAGGGTATGAGAGAATGTACCATCTGCGTTGGGGTTTGGGGGCTGCAGCTTAGCCTCAGTTTTGCAACCGCGGCCGGTAAAAATCAACTGTAGTTTCTCTGGTTTGTTGTTTGAAGGAGTAGACACAATGGTGTTGTTTTATGCATATATTATTTTAATTTACTTAAAAATTCAAGGTAAATAAAGGGCTATTGGAACTAATAATGAAACTCAGCAAGGTAGCTAAATACAAAATCAATATATTAAAATCATTGCTCTTTTCTATAATTAAGAAATAATAATATTAAAAATGTCAAAAATTAGCATTCTTTAAGGCAACAAAATATAAACTACGTATAATTCAACTTAACTATACATCAAAATATATTTATAAAAACTTTGAAAATATTAAATTGTGTAAAGTTATCTCATTAAATGGAAAGATATGATTTATTCATGGTTTGAGAGCCTTAGTATTATTAAAACATCAACTCTTCTCAAACAAATCTATAATCAATCATGATTTATTATCAGTAAGACTTTTCAGGAAAAAGATAATTTTATAATGTACATGGAAAAATGAATATTCACATAGAGCAAAGTAATTCTGAAAAGGAAATGGAGAATATGATATGTTTTAGAGATATTAGGACATATTCGAAAGCTTCAGTGATTAAAACCTTTGGCACTAGCCCACACATAAAAATGTGAACTAAGAAAATAGACCCATACATAACTATGATTATGATATATAATACAGATGGTATCACACTTCATAGGAAAATGTTTATTTTATTTAAATTATTTTAGAAAAAATGATTACATATATTAATAAAAATTAAATAAGATAATCTATTTGACACTATTTAAAAATAAATCTTTTTTGGGTTTACTACCTAAATGAAAAAGTAGAATTAATTTTTACATTAATGTTTTACATAAATGTCATAAATGTTATAAGATGTTGATAACATGTTATTTTATAACATTTAATATAGATTTTTCTTAAATAAGTTTCTTTAGGTAAAAGGCAAAAAGAAAACATGTGAATTTGGCTACATAAAAATAAAAGATTTCTTATCAATAAAGGATACCAACTGAAAAAACTAAAAGTTAAGTAAATGAAAAATCGTGAGAAGATGATTTCACTTTATAAAACCATGTAATAAGAAAGAGGTTAATTCATCAAGAAGACACAACAATTGTAAATATTTATGCACCCCAACATTGGAACACCTAATTATTTAAAGCAAATATTAACAGATCTGAAGAAAGAAATAGCAATACAATAATGGTAGGGGACATTAATACTTCATTTTTAACAATGAATAGATCACCCAGACAGAATATCAATAAGGAAACACTGGACTTAAACTACACATTGGATTAAATGAACATATACATAACATTTCATCCAACATCAGCATAATACACATTATTCTCAAGTGCACATGGAATTCTTCAGATTAATTATTTTAGACCACCATATGATATGAAAGTAGAAATCAATTATAAGAGGAAAACTGGAAAATTCATAAATATGTGTAAACAACAGGTTCCTGAAACACCAGTAAGTCAAAGAAGAAATCAAAATAGTATTATAAAATATTATGAGACAAATTAAAATGGAAATACAACATACCAAAACTTGTGGGTTACAACATAAAGCAATTCTAAGAGGAAAGTTTAATAGAGATTTATGCTTGCATTAATAAAAAAGAAAGGTCTCAAATAAGCAATCTAACTTTATATCTCAAGGAAGTAGAAAAAGAAGAACTAAGCCCAAAATTAGTAGAAGGAAGAAAATTATAAAGATCAGAGCAGAAATAGATATTATAAAAACAATAGAAAAGATCAATGAAGTCAAGAGGTGGTTTTTTGAAAAGAAAAATATGACAAACTTTTAGCTACACTAAAATAATAAAGGAAGACTCAAATGAATAAAATTAGAAATAACAGAGGAAACATTACAACTAATAACACAGAAATAATAAGGATCTAGGAAACTACTATGAACAATTATTTACCAACAAATTGGATAACCTAGAAGAACTGGATAAAGAGTGAAGTATACACTGAACTCCTGAAATATTATTAAGGAAAAGATCTAATCCAGTAGATTATGTGGGGGAAATAAGGATAAAATGAGGGCTAAAACTAATTAATAGGCTGAAAAATCCAAATAAAACAATAACAAGATATCAATATCCACTGGATTGGCAGAAATTTTAACATTAAGTAGTATCAAATAGTGGCAAGAATGTGGAAAGTGAAAGGAGTAATATTTGCTTAAATAACTACATGCAAATTTACATATAGAGCTCAGCGGTGATGGTGTGCCAAAAAGTGACAAAGATCAGTGATAATGTTTCAATTTCAGTCATACTGGTTGTAGTTTGTAACTGAAGGGGAAAGAAAAAGCTAGTTATAGGCAAGAAGTTAGTGGGAATTAGTTTTAAAACTTAGAGATGCAAACTGTCCACTTGAGGCAAGAGAATAACTATTATTACCCTTAATTATTTCTTATGAGTGGCTTCTTGAATGTGATACTTCAGGACAGGACAGCTCATCATTCAAGAATAAAAACAAAATGGATAGAAACTCAACTGATATTTCAGTGACTGTGTTGATGTGGGGGGAAGTTTTGTACTGACTACCATCCAGTAGTTTACTATATATTATTTTATTAATTATTTCATCAAATTCACCATATTTATCTTATAATATAAAGCAAAGGCAACGGAGACTGTTAACATTAGTTGAAACTATGAAAACTATGAAAACTATTCCTCTTGGGTAATATCAAGGCAGGGGAAGATATGAAAGGCATAGAACTGAATGGCTACTTTGTAGTCCGAACACCTTATTCGGGAAATGGGGGAAGAGATGATGTAGAATTGGACTAAGATTGATATTTGCACTGAAGTTCAACACCAATAAAGCACAAGTGACAAATATTAACACATCTGAAGAAAGGCAGCAATACAATAATGATAAGAGACATTAATACTCCAAATTAGCAGTGATTATTTTATCATAGGGAAAATCAATACCCATTTGATTGACAAAGTAGGGAAAATTCATCATAATGGTTCCCTTTAATAGGGAGAAAGAACCAAGTTAGGAGCATGCACCACTACCCAAGTTCAGAGAGGGATGCAAACCTTAAAAGGTAGTGCTGTGATGATAGAAGTTCACTAAAAATGAACATTTTCTATTGCCTAAGCTAGTAATATTAAACATTCACTAGGAAAAAAAAAATGTATTCTCCAAGATGTATGAGAACACCTTGAGATTCTATTAGTTCTTGTAGCAATAGTAAAAACAATAAGCATCTGAGAAGGATGTTAGCCAGAGAGCTCTCCTTTCTCATTCTGATTTTCTTCTGCTGACCTATCTTCTTATTATACTATGGAAAGAATAAAATGTCCACAGTCTGCAATCACTACCTCTACCCTCCTTCTTCCATTCCCATACATTCTTCTCACCTGATCCTATAAATGAATAATATTTCCCCCTCTCTAAAGCCAGCTCCTTCATTAGTGCCTTAGATCTCATTCTCTTCCATCTACTACAGGATATTGCTCTCTTTGTTTTTTTCTTCTCTCTACTTCATGGCCAATTATTCTCTACCCTACTCCCTTGAAACATCTTTCCCAGTCAGCTACTGACCAATGTCTCTGCCTTCCCTTCCAGCAAAATTCCTTGACTTAATTGTCAATTGTCATTATCTTTAATTCTTACCTCTCGTCATCCTTTAAGCTTACAGTAATTAGACCTTCATTTCAAGGACTCCAAATTATTTTTGTTAAAGTTACCATATCTTTCAGGTTGCTAAACACATGAATCAGTTCTCAATACTTAGAAGCCCTAACCTATTGTGCACATTTAACATACTTCCTCCACCTTGACTCATTTTCCTCTACTGCTTACACCGAAACACTAAGGGTCATTTACCTTAGGGCCATGGTATATTAATATAGTTTTTACAGACCTTTTGCAGCAAATGGCAGGACTGTGCCATAAGGAAAGGACACACTTTGATTTGCACAAAATTGTCATTTGTGCTTCCTGAGCTGGATATCAAACATTTTTGATTTTAATCCTGCTTTACTGGTCACTCCCTCTCAGTATTTGGTAGTTTATCTGCTTCTCCCAAAGTTGTTTATGTTGGCATACTCTTTGTATAACTCCTTAGACAACTCTTATGTAACTATGCTACTTCTTTTAATGATCTCATTAATTATTGTGTCTTTAGGTACCTTTTAAAGGCCAGTAACTCACACATTCATATCTCTGTTTCAGACCACTTTCTTGAATGCTGACTCCTATTTGCTTTTTCATTTGAATGTTCAATATATAGTTCAAAATTAAAAGTTCCAAAACCTGAATTACCAGCTTCCCCCTACCTACATACATCTAAATCTCCTGTAGTTTTGCCCATCCCAGTTGATGACAAGTCAACCTGCCATTGCTCAGACCAAAAATGTGAACTTGTTGACCTGTGTTTCTTTCTTTACGCCCATATTTAACCCATATAAAATGGAGTAATATTGGCTCTACCTTCCAGTTATAGCCACAATACCACCACTCTCACTAGGTCCACTTGTACTACTCTAGTTTAAGCTACGTCTTTCATTTGAGTTATTTCACCAATACTTTGCTTCATCTTCCTCCTTTTCTACTTTCTGTCTTATCTCCTTCAGTCTATTTTCAACATAAGGGTCAGAATGAACATTTCAAAATGTAAGCCAGTTAGCGCCACTTCTTTGCTCAGAGGTTTCCATGACTCTACCTGTAGTTCAGAGAAAATACGAAGTACTGGTTACGGTCTACTAAGCCCTATTTGACCTGACCTCAACCCCATTCCTTTGCTTACCCTCCCCATTGCCCATCCCAGCTTGCTGTATCATGTGATAAACATACCAGGCTTGCTCTTTCTTTAAGGTCATTGCATTGGTAATTTCTTCTGCCTGCAAAGTTCTTTCCCAATTATCGATATGATATATTCCTATTTTAGGAGTTGTAGGAATTGGAAATGCTCTATACTAGCTTTTCAACCTTTATTGCAACTATGACACAAACATATGACCTAAGCTCTGCAGCCAGATACACTCAAACTTAATTTTCGAACTTTAACTATAAAAGCAGTCAGTCATATAATGTACAAGGGACAGGTAGCTATGTTTTTTCTTTTCTTTTTTTTTTTTCCCCAGTAGCTTTCTTACCAGTTAAAATTCTGTGAAATGATTTAAGGCATTTTTTCCTCATTGCTTACCCTCCCAATGACTGGCTGAGTTATCTAGTGTCCTCTAATAAATTCTTTTTTCCCCCTAACTCAGGCTGAACCAGCTTGTATTGCTTATACTGATAATTTCAAAACATAAAATAACCATAATAAGCAAAGCACTCCTACAAATTTATAGGAAAGAATCAAACATCCCAGTAGAAAAAGAATACCTGGGAAATTTATTAGTATTTAAAATGCATCTATCATTTGATCTCAAATTGCTTTTCTGAGAAGGCACTAGAGGAGATGTTTCCATCTATAAGAATATAATAACAGGATAGTTATTTCATCACTGCTTGTCGGGAAGAGCCACCATGTTCATAAGTTGGGAAAGGTGCAACACCTTTAACATAACAACACTGCAAACTATTATGCACATGGTAAGAATGAATTTTAATTCATAACTCCTTTTCCAGAGATAGCTGTAACCCTAAAATGAGAAAAGAACTTTAATAAAAATATTAATAGTATGAAAGCATTTTATTAAAAATATCTGTATGTATGTATACTTGTAAATGTGTATTAAAAGATCAATAATATAAATTAATAAAAATAATTATTGTTTATGAGTACAAGGAATTTATGAAAAAGATTGCTAACACGACTTAAAACCATCAGTAGATAAAACACTCATTACTGAAGATTTATTAGTCAACAAGAACTATTAGTAACTCAGCATCAGAAAGAGAATTTGCCATTGCTTCTGCCAGACTTTGTAAAATTTTTCTTTCACATTTGCAGCATCCTTTGTTAATTAAATAACTACTGAACAAAGATGTAGACAAATGTCCTAGATCTGTGAATTCAATGAGGTTTTAGAAACACCCAGCCCTTCTTCAAAGTGTTCTTCTTTCTAAGACTTCCAGTGATTTGGCCATGTTCCCAAGGCAAATTCCATATTGCTCACAAACTGTGTGTGTGCACGTGTGTGCGTGTGCGTGTGTGTGGTGTGTGTGTGCATGTGCACGCGTGTGTGTGGTTTTACCCAGTGGCTTCAATCTTCTTTTATTTTCCTCTACTTCATTTCATCTTTGTCACATCTCTGTATGTGTCAAGCTGCTTGAATAAGTCATATAGCAGCCATTGTTGACAGTACTTCAAGTTTGAATGTCAATGCCTATGCCTCTTGATGCTTGCACAACTCCCAGCCCTCCATGAAGTTGCCAGGCCTATGAGTTATGGCCCTCTCTCAAAATTATACTTCACACTTTCCCACCTGGCCACTAAAGTGGTACTACTTGTATTTGAGTCCTATGAAGCCTCTAAATTAATCGACTCCTTGCTTTTTCTTAGATCAAAGACAGCCCATAGAGTATTGGTAATTTTGATTCCTTTATAACCATCAGTTTTTCAAGTAAAAATGTATGAAAATTTAAACAAAACAAAACAAAACAAAAACATTGCTTCCTCTTTCAGTGTTAATTATAAAAAAAATTTCTCACAAAACCGTTAGGCATCCAACTGAGTGTTTACTTGAGCTCCTTTAGAACAACCTACTGTCCAATAGAGACAAATTAACAAATTCATAAAAGATAGTTTATATATCCATTGTCATTTGATTATTTTAAATCAAGAGTTTTTCTTTTTTTCCTCCCATGTTCTTCATAACAAGCACAAATATGTGACTTTTCTAAAGTTCATTTAAATATTATAAACTTTTATTGCATTGCAATATATGATAGTTGTTACGGAGAATTTATTTTATGCTCAATATTGTTTTAAGATCTTTACCTACATAAATGTAGTTAATCACTCAAGTAAACTCTTTATGGAAGACATTATTATCGTGCCTATTTCACAAATAAGCATGTTTAAACTCAGAAGTATTCCCAACATGTGGAGTCATGGTCTTTATACATTCAGTATGGATGAAAGTCTGTGTTCTCAAATAATACATTATAGTTTCGGGCCTTCCAAGGCCCCCCAATTTTTTAATTTTATTACATAAAAAGAAAGAACACATAAAAATAGATAATTTTTGTTCTTCCCTGCCAGATAAGAAAGGCACACCACTGTTATAAGGCAAGAATGTTTAAGAAAGATAATTTATAATTTATAATTTGCAATCTAATTAAAAGTAATCTTACTTTTAATCATATATGCAGAAAAAAGAAAAAACTTTAAATCCTTATTCAAAAATTGAACTATAGTTTATATCATTTTTAAGGATCATTTTCATTTAATGAAAAGAAAAATAATGAGATTCTCTGATTTATTATAGACAATTGATACAAAAGGGAAACTTCTCTGTCCTCACAGAGAATTGGCTACAATGTAACATTTACCTTAAACACAAAGGTGTAGACATTGAGCTAAAAATGTGTTAAGGGTTTAACCTCGTCACATCTTTGACATCACCTCGGGTAACTTATTTAATGTGATCTATGGATACTGACAGTTAAGCATTATTATTATTATTTTTAAAAGAGCATTATCTGGTCCAAGGTCAAACAGAAGTCAAAAATAAAGCACTGAAGATATTCTTGATGATTCCATTCCTTTCCTCTGACTACAGTATCCCACAGAGCTTAGGAAAGCTGAGAAGTAATGAGTGCCTAATTAAGACAAACTTTTCAGCATAACTGAGACAGAAGTATCCAACCGAGTAGAGTAAACCATAACAACAAACACATCATTTTGTAGAAATGTCCTTAGAATTTGCAATCTAATTATGGAGCATGCCCCCATAAAGGTGAAAATTTTAAAATTATGTTCATTTTTAAATTTCTGTAGACATAGAAACTATGACCAAAGAATAGTACTTTGTCACAAAGGCTATATTAATGGCATTCTTTATTTCTCCAGATCTCTTTAATGCTTTAAGTAAAGTTCATTGGATTAAAGGGAAACTTTCTTTAAACGTGAGAGCACAGAGACAAAAGCCAGCACAGTGTCTGTGAGTTCTATGCCAGAAACCACTAGAGTTTTCACTCACTGAAATGGAAATTGTCTTTCTGGTATAAGACTTCTTTTATAATCAAGATGCTGTATAGTAACGAGAAGTCTGGTGACTGTTATATAATTGCCAGGTCTTCACTGAGTTATACAGAGATTTTAGTCTTCTTGATATAAGATGCTCAATAGGTAATTTTCCTATAAGTAAAGGTGGAATATACTTTGTTTTTCTCTGACAAGTGATGTGATGTCTCATTTCAACTTTCTGTTATGTTTTCTGCTACCATTACTATCTATAGGTAAAAGGCTTAAATCTATAAGAACTGTGCTTTTAAAAGGCATGAATATGTGGGTCAACTGATTTTTCTTTAAAATATCTATGTGTTTAGGTGCATCTATCTAATTGGAAGACAGTGTATATAAGAAGATAATTTTAGTAATGTAAAAAAGATGTCCTGGTAAAAGGTGAACGTGGAATTTAGAAATCGTGCAATATATCTAATTTAATTCTCTGGACTCAATGTAAAGAAGTCTTGACAATTATTTCATGACTGAGATGCCAGATGTATATGTTCAGAGGAAAACAAAATTTCTATTTTTTCATGTAACATAAACCAAAATTCATGTTAAAAAGTCATACTAATTTTATTTTTCTTATTGTTTTCTGGTATGTGAGCTGATTACTTCACTCTCAATACACATAAGAGATTAGCTCAATTGTTATTTATAATTGAGTTTATTCATAGTGATATCTTGATGGCTGTATTGCCTACTTGCAATTTATAACTACCTAATTTATAGTACCTCAGCTGTCAATTGCTGTACCAAGAAATCCAGAGGATATAACCATTGATTTTTTTTAAGCTTTAGGAAACAGCACTTATAAGCTTAGTCTCATTTGACATTGATGTGCAGAAGTACTATTTCTCAACTAAGAATTGTCAAAAACATAGTGTTTTGGTTATGAACCAACTTTTAATTTCATAAAATATTTCATTCTGAGAACCCTAATATGTGAGGGGGGAAAAATGGTATAAATAGAACCAAAAAAAGGCAAAAGTTGTCACTTGATGAATTAGACATGCATAATTTATCTCAGTGCTGACTTTATAACTGTAGGCTTGAATAATTTTCAAAAGTATTCAGTCCAAAAACAGTCAACATCAAATCTCTTTGGCAAGATTGACATTGGCAACAATGACTCCGAGGAAGACAACAAACAGAAGGAGGTTACAGAGGGAGAAAGTCACTCCAAAACTAGAGGGAAAAGGCAACATCGAATATGCAGGCCTCTACTTGACACTAAATCATAGCAAATTGACCCTGAGGTTCCTCTTGTGTCAGTGTTGAGATAAATTATTGCTATTTTAGCTTCAGTTTTCTTTATTTTGGGAATTTTAGTTTTATTATCTCTTCCACTTTAGGCTGTTTTTTTCATATTTAGTCTTCTTATAGAAGACTAAATATGCTGGAAAGTCTTCTATAAGAAGACTAAATATGCTGGAAAGTTGGATTTCCAAGTAGTTAGTTCCATATGATTAGTCTATGAATTTAGTATCTAAAAATACCTCTACCATGCTGTCTTGATTATTTTAGCCTTGTAGTATAGTTTGATATCAGGTAGTGTGATACCTCTAACTTTGTTCTTCTTTCTCAAGATTGCCATGGCTATTTGGGGTCTTTTATGGTCCATATAAATTTTAGGATTATTCGTTCCATCTCTCTGAAAAATGTCATAAAAACAGATATATTAATCAATGGAACAGAGTAGAGAGCCCAGAAATAAAGCCACGCCTATACACTCACTTAATATATGACAAAGGAGGTAAGACAGTCACTTCAATAAATGGTGTTGGGAAAATTGGACAGATATAAGCAAAAAAGAAGAAGCTGGACCACCTCTTACAACATATAAAAGAATCTATTCAAAATGGATTAAAGACTTAAATGTAAGACTCGAAACCATAAAACTTCTAGAAGAAAACATAGGCAGTAAACTCTCTGACATTACTAGCAGTAATTTCTTTTCCCTTCTCCTGGAAAAGGGAGACAAAAGAAAAAATAAACAAATGGGACTACATCAGTCTAAAAAGTTTTTGTACAGCAAAGGGGACCATCAAAAAAACAAAAAGACAACTGACTGATTGGGAGAATATATTCGCTAATGATACATCTAATAAGGAGCTAATATCCAAAGTATATAAAGAACTCATACAACTCAACAACAAAAAAACAATCCATTTAAAAAATGGACAGAAGACCTGAACAGATACTTCTCCAAAGATGAAATACAGATGGCTAATAGACATATGAAAAGATGCTCAAGGTTGCTAAATATCAGAGAAATGCAAATTAAAACCACAATGAAATATCAGCTCACTCCTATCAGAATGGCTGTCATCAATAAATCAAAAAACAACAAGTATTGGCTAGGATGCAGAGAAAAGTGAACCCTTGTACATTATTGGTGGGATTGCAGATTGGTACTGCTACTATGGGAAACGGTCTGGAGGTTTCTTAAAAAATTAAAAAAGGATATACCTTTTGACCCAGCAACTGTACTTCTGGGTTGTTATCCAAAGGAAACCCAAACATTAGTTCGTAAAGATCTAGGCACCCCAATATTCGCAATTTATAATAGCCAAGATATGGAAGCAACCTAAATGCCCATCAACAGATAGTTGAATAAAGAAATTATGGTTTATATATGCAATGGAATATTACTCAGCCATTAAAAAAAAAATGAAATCCTACCATTTGCAATGACGTGGATGGACCTAGAGGTTATTATGCTGAGTGAAATAGATAGAGAAAGATAAATACCATGTGATTTCACTTATATGTGGAATCTAAGGAATAAAAAGAACAAACTAGTCAAAAACAGACTCACAAATATAGTGAACAATTTGGTGACCGCCAGGGGGTGGGGTTAGGGGGCTGAGAGAATGGGGTGAAGGGTTAAAGATGTACAAATTAGTAGCTGATGGATGGTCACGGGGATGGAGAGCACAGCATAGGGAATGCAATTAGCATTAACATGTTGGCTAGTTGGAGCGCCAGAGGAGGGAGGGAGCAATTAGGGGGATTGCTTTATGATTTATATAGATGTCTAACCAATGTACTGTTTACTTGAAACTAATTTTAAAAAAATACCTCTGATGCTATATTGCTCTAGATGTTGTAATTAACTATATCAATTATCCACTTCACATTCTTCACCCAGTTATTCCCTTTCTTATTCTTACCAGGAAAAAAAAAAATGTAAAATAGAAATCAGCTATGCAGTGCCTCTGATCATTTGTTCAGTTTGTCTTGCTGAGAACAGTGTTAACAAATTCTTATCTTTCTTTATTATTTTTAAATTATCATGTAGACTTTTTGGGATATATTTTAGTTCTCTCGTACAAAGTTGATTATTGTTTAAAATAATTGGGTCCAAGAATGAATTTGCTCCCTCAAATATGTCTTGCTTGCTTTCTCCAATATATCTCTTTTTCTAATATACTGTCTTATGAGCTATAATGTTTTCTTCATAGCATATACCATAATAACTAGCAATACATGTTTATGTATTAAGCAGAAATCTTTAGCTATTAAAAGCCAGAAACACAACTCAAAACAATTAGATAAAAATAAGGACTTTACTGTTTCATATCACTTGCAAGTCCATGGACAATATTAGTTTGAATAGTTACATCCAGGTACTCAAATGCTCAAATAAAACACATGCACTGTCTTCGGAAATTACGGTCTTTCTCATTTCCTCCCAGATTTCTTTACTGCAGAAATGAAAGGACTATCTCTAAATTTCTGAAATCTGACAATTGAACTTCAAATGCTTTTCATCACTATATGATCAAGTTAAAATGGATCAAGATCAAAACTGCTCAGCTGAATAGCCAAGTTTCGGTTGTGTACATGTATATACAACACATGGACTATGAAAGAGGTGATTTCCCAAAGGGCAGAGATAAGTGAAGAAAAGCAAGAGCAGAGGTGAAAGAGATGGTGTTTATGAGAGAGAAAACAACCAGATGTTTATAATAGAGTAGTCTAAGCACCAAGAGGCCAAGGCCAATTCTGTATCTGATTCTGTAGCATTGCACTGGACAGAGTAGATGCTCAATAAATACCTATGAATGATTACTGAAGCACCCTAGATATGTCTCTGCAATATCATAAGTGAATGCTAATTGTTTTCCTCTCATTCCTTTTGTAACTCTTATTAACTTCGATTTTGGTGCTCTTTTACATTTATATCTCACAACCAAAAGCATACAGGAATATTTATGTTATCATGGCAGAAAATCAATATCAGGTTTCATTCTCCGCACCCCCAACATTTTAGTTGCCAAGTTATAAACAATGACAAAAATCTGAAATGAAATA
>NW_011888784.1:20381594-20386088 GCF_000151845.1 Pteropus vampyrus | reverse complement strand
CAATTCTGATTTTTAAATTCTGATTCTACAACCTATTAAATAAATGTAATCTTATTTAATTTCATTTAAAACCTCTCTGATAGTCTAACTTTCAGTTCCTTTATATGTAATATTGGTGTAATACTATCTTAACTCATAGAGTTATAATGAAAAGAAACAAAATAGTATACACAAAGTATTAATTACAGTACCTCATACATTTTAAGCAATCAGAAAATAATAGCTACTATTATTTTAGATAATTTTACATTCTGAGTATTCTTCCAAATTACTTGTCTCTAACAAGAGAGGATCTGCTCCACTATCTAATTCATCTTAATGATAACCTTATTAGATGATCATATTAACTGAGTCTAAAAGGAAATTGAATGACATAAGCATTTCAGAATTTCACTGGCAGAAGTGATAATCATAATCACTTTATTGATAGTTTTCATGACAAAAAGAAGGCTAATACAATCACTGGCAGTCATAAAATTCACCTATTTAATAGTTTATTTATAAAAGGTTATAATAGTTCTTCATTGATTAATATTATTAATTGATGAATTACCAATATTTTACTATTTTTATTTAATCATTATTTGTATAATATAGTAATTTATTCATATTTGGTTGTATATTTGATATCAATAATAACTCATTTAACAATAACAGAAGGCATTTTCTAATATTTATGGATTTACATTCCCTGTAGAAAAATTATATCTCAGTGCATGCACAGAATTATGATAGGCTAATGAATAAAATATTTTCAAGCAGTTAAATAGATTACATAATGATATAATTCTGTAAAGAAAGTGAAAAGAATATATGAGTTCAGCAAGGAAATAAAACTGCATAAATTTCTGAACACTGGAAAAATTGTTCACATTTTTAATTTGATGATGATAAGTCTTGAATTGGTATAGCAAAGAAATGTTATTCTTTGCAAATATCTAAAATATACATTTAAATAAAATTTAATTTAAAATCAACCAAGGAAGTACATAGTTACATAAAATAATTTCACGGGATTAAAAGGAAAAAAATTAAATTTGTACTTTTACAACAGCCAGTGTAGTAGAATGGTAAAGTAGGAGGCCTGAAATTTATTAATGCAGTGACCAGATAAAACATGATTAGTGAACTGATAGAGACAAATTTCATTAAATAATTAGAGAAGTAACTATGTTTTAATGATTGAGAAGTAAAGATATATATAGAGAGAGAAGAAATATGGACTCCAAATTTAGATTACTCATTTTATACATAAAACATTAGAAAGCATAGAAATGATATTTTTAAAAGATAAGACCTAATTTAAGTAGACTTTAATAGCTTTAATTAGTGAAAAACATTTAATATCAAAGAGATATGTATATAAACTCTTTTTAAAAGAACAGAATTAATAAAATTCTGAAAGTTACTTAGACTACTATGAAGTTGATGATTTGATGATTTTTGTTTAAAAACTTAATGATACAAAAAAACAGCGTAGTATAAATGAACTAAGTTTATTTTAATTGAAAAACTTTTTGCACAGTAAAAGAAAGAAAACAAATTCTCGATTAAACTTAGTGACAGACTAAGCTGTTTTGTGACTGAGGTAGTTTATATATTAGCACCAAGATTGAACTCATTCATGGAAACCAAAAACACAGATATGGTAATAAAGTTACTAAATATATGTAATATATATATATATATATATTATAATATATATATATATTATAATATATATATATTATAATAAAGTTACTAAATATATGTAATATATATATATTATAATAAAGTTACTAAATATATGTTATATATATATATATATATATATATATATAATAATAATAAAGTCGTGGTGTGTCAGCTTTTTAGTTTCAGTTCCACCATTCCTCTTAGAGTTTGACTCACTCCATTCAAACATTTTGAAGACCTGTCACACAATGAAATTACATTGAAAAGGGGGCATGGTTGCATAATAGCAGATGATAGATGTGTTAAGAAGAGACCTATATTGACATCAGTGATTTGATTTCTTAGAGATGCTTGACTCCCACAGCCCTGAAAGCATTCTTGACACCCCATTAACTTCTGGTCCCATGGAACTAACCTGAATGAAACTAGATAGATTTAAATTCTGTCTAGACCAACATAGCAGAACTTCAAAATATTATAAAAAGAATATTCCGATAAATGTTAGCAAGAGAAAAAGAAAATTAATTATATACTAAGGTATAACAGTCTGATTTTCCAACAGCAACACCGATGAAAGATAACATAAAATAATATTTTCCCTAGTTTCTCTTCACAAGATTGGTTATTTCAGCATCGCAGCAACATGATGACCTAGGTTCCATGCAGTGCTCAGCATCTCCATCTTTGGCATACGGGTGTTCTCTTTTAGGCCGGTTGTTCTCGTGGTGCCAAAATTGCTGCAGTTTCAGGAACTCTGCATTTTGAAATCTCAAAAGCGTACATGAATAACATTTTCACTATATTGAATATATAGTACTTAGAACATAGAATCTTGAATTCAGATAATTTCTCATTCAATTACAAGATCCTAATAAAAATACTCTCTGATATATATGTTCTCAGAATGTTTGCCGCCCCAAAACTGGAAACAGTTTTTGAAGAGGAGAGACAGATCAAGGGAATCCCCAAGAGGTGTAATAAATAACATTATCAAATATTTGGTTATAAATTTTGATAAAAATATAATACTTAAGAGTATAAAAATTATGTATAGAAATTATGAAAGGAGTCTCTAGAGAAAATTATATTCAAATTCCCTATAATCTATAGATGATTTATGACTGGACAATATTCTATAAAAATGGGTTTGCACATAAGTCTGGATTGTGTATCCATTAAAAGCTAATCGAGAAATAGTTTAATATGTACTGCACCACTCCTTTTCCTTATCATTGTGTGGCTCAAGGATTGCTTATTGAATATCCCAAGCTGCTTATCTTACTCATACTGACCCCTTCTCACAATTGAGAAACAAATTAAGTTACTGTATTCCTTGTCATTATGAACTTTCCTATGCGTATTGAAACATCTGGCTATTAGTGTCTAATATTGTTTTAACTTCATTGTGATAACTAAATAAATAGCAAAGTCCCTCACCTTCCCTTTCTCTTCTTCTCTCTTTCTCTCTCTCTCTCCCTTTCTCTCTCTCTCTCTCTCCTACTATTTGAAATGTTTCTTTTGAGATATTATGTGATCTTTACATAAACAAAATAAATAAATAATAAATAAAATGTATCTCAAAAAATTTTATGTGGTGGAAAAAAACATTAACACAAAGGATCCTTGTGGTATTGGAATTATTCGGTATCTTGACTGTGGTGGTAGAACCTATGTGAATGAAAACACTAAATAGAACATAACACACACACACACACACACACACACACAGATGAATAAAAGTAAAACTGAGGACATCTGTTGTATCAATGTCAGTATTCTCGCAATATTATAGTATAGTTTTGTAAAAGGTTAACACTAGAAGAAACTGGTTAAAGTTTACTAGGATTCTGTCTGTATTATTTCTTAGAACTGCATGTGAATCAACAGTTATCTCCATTACAGAAAAAAGAATTCGATGTCACATCTTGGAATGGATCTGTGAAAATCACATTTTATTTGCCAGTTTCATGTTTTTCTCTATACTGTTTCTTAACTGTTCTTTCTTTGTAGTCGATGAACATTATCATCAAACATATAGATAATGTTTTAGGTGAATGAGGATTTTCTGTTGTGTTTGGCATTATGAGATGTAGGCACCCACTTTTTACCCCTATAGATAGCCCTCCTTTTGTATGAATTTATTCTTAATTTTCAGCATTCATAATTTATTTATATACATACATACTAATTAGTTGTGCACAACCTAAAGAAGATAGATGGATGAATAAAAAATATATTGTGGTTTCCAGTTCCTTATCTAAGGAGCTTAGAAGCTGCCACTCTGTTCTAACAATTAAAAGCCAAAGACTGAAATATCAATAACTTTTCATGGATCTGTAAGATGGAAGGACACAGCAAACCCCTGCCCGAAAATGGAGAGACAGACAGGCAAATACAAAGAATTGCAGCTTACCAGAACAGAGACTCAAGAGCAAAAACCTTTGCGAGAACCAGTGTTAGAGGAGGAAAACCCGAACTGTCCTGAAGAAATGCTGGAGATTCAGTGGGCAACTCTGAGAGTTAAAAACTTCAGAGGGACCTCACAATATTGTGAGATTTATATCCAGGAGCTCTACCAGGTTCCCACAGTAAATAGCAGAGAAAATCTCCCTAAGCATCCAACAGGGGAGGGAAAAAGAGCTATTTTTAAAATGCCAGAGCAGTCTGTCTTCTTAAAAATGTTTGTCCTCTGGAGAAACCATTAACCAGAGCTTAACCTACCAGAGTATTATTAGGAAGGGAAATATACAACTCCAGCCAGGTATATCCAACTTTCTCCACCTAAAGGGTGAGAAGAAGAGAGGGAGGGAGGGAGGGAGA
>NW_011888784.1:20376418-20379694 GCF_000151845.1 Pteropus vampyrus | reverse complement strand
TTCCAGTAGACTTGCCTTTCAAGAAATGTTAAGAGAAGCTCTTTAGAGAGAAGGAAACTAATATGTCAGAAACTTGGATCAACATAAAGAAAAGAAGAGCATCAAAGAAGGAATAAGTAAAGGTGAAATAAAATTTTTATTTTTCTTCTTATTAATTGATCTAAAAGATAACAATTTGTTCAAAATAATATCAACAATGTATGTTTGATAACATGTTTATGTATATATCATATCTACATGTATAGTTATATATATATTTTATCAATAACATCTTTAATTACATCACAATGTATATAATCATTTTTGTGTGTGTGATTGTATTGGTGAGATTTCCCTAGAGAAGCAGAACCAGTAGGATAGTTTATTTTAGCTTCATCTTATAAATATCCAACTTTTAAGAATTTTTCATTCAGTCATACATATTTTTCAATATCCCTTTTGACTTTCTCTTTGGCCCAGTTTTTATTTAGACATATGTTTTAAATGTCTCAATAATTTTTTTTCAGTTGTGTTGTTTATCTTTCTGCAATTGGATGTTGTTTCATCATGTTTCAATAAGTATAATTTTTGTGGTTTCAAGTTTTTCAACTTTATTTTATCACCAAGAATAGGGTCTACCTTGCTGAATGGTATATTTGCACTGAATTGTTTACTCCTCTAGTTGTATAAAAAATTATGTAGATATCGAGTCAATCAAGTTGGCTAATAGTATTGCTTATTTCCTTTATATCATTGCTGATATTCTCTACTCAATATGTTGATTCTACACAAAACTGCAATATAAGTCTTGAAGTCTCCAGCTATATTTGCGGACTTTTCTATTTCTCCCTTTAATTCTATCAGTTTTGCTTCAGATATTTTGAGCCTTTACTTTTAGATGGATGGATGGATATTTAACATTGTTAAATCCTTTCTTAGTGACTTGACACTTTTATCATTATATAATGTGACAGTATTCTTTGCCAACTTCTTACGAAGGTTAAGGCATTTTTTTTTTTCTGTAGGCAATATAATCTATGGGGGTCTTTGGGTCTTTCTTACAGAAATTTATGTTCTGTTCCCCCAGGCATGCACCATGGGTTATGTATGGCTTTCTCGGATCTCTCACCCTGCCTTTAATCTTTCTCATAAGCGCCCAGCGGTGTCTGCATCCTACATGGAAGCTGAAAGTCTACTTTACTTAGTTTATTTTGAAATTTATTCATGAAATATTTAATCTACACCCCCAAGATTATCTGATTTTATACATGGAAAATATGAAGCATAAAGAGTTGATAATTGGCCAAAGTCACATAACTAGTAGTGAAAGAGTTATATGGCTTCTTCATTTTTTACTTCATTTGTTTATTCACTACATAGGAAAAAAGCAATATTATATTCAGACATTAGATATATTTAAAACTGTTTAAATATTTTTTTAAGATCAGTAGATCAGTGAAGGTCATTTATGTTTAGTTTTTTTCTTCTGTATATGTTTATATGTGTGTAAAGGGCTTGAAAATTAACAAATTAAAAAAAGTGTCATATTGCTAGGGAAATGACAGTTAAATGGCAGTGCCTAGATTCTACTTTATTTTCTTGCATAATAAAATTCAACTGTATTATTCTCAAAATGCTCTTGTATTGTAATATAATTGTAATATTGGAAAAGCACATTTTATAAAATGGGCTATAATACCATTAACATTATTCAAATGTCCACAGGCAAAAGCAAAGCTTATGTTTAGGAAATGGAAAACATTTCAACAAGGATAAACAGTTGTGAGAATTAGGAATTGTGTGAGTTGAAACTGGAAATGGAAGCAGACTCAATTATATAAGAAAAAATACATAGCATAGAATTCTAAGTCATGATGATAAACAGGAGCAACTGAAGGATTTTAAGAAGGAAAGGAATATGATTAGTTTTCATTGATTATATAATTTCAAACTATTTGTAACAAATTTTAATTTCAATTAGTTAAGTAAAATATCTCCTAGTCCACTGTTACCCAGAACGTATTTAAAACCAAAGCTTTTCATTGACATCAAAGGCATGAACCATACAAAACATTTCAAGGCAATGCTTTTAAAATATATCAACAATTTTCATAGAAAGCAAAATGGAGGAGAATTTAAAGTAAGGAAGATAAACAAGTCTCTGTAGTGAGTGCTTCAAAACATGGCTTCACTATTAGACACATCTATATCTAGATACTCTTTGAATGTGTATTATGTAGTCTTAGTTATCATTTAATAAACTGAGTACCATAGAAAGTTATTGAATAATACAGTCATGTTGGTTATCATGATGTGCTGGTAAAAAGTCTTAAGCTTACTGTAGATTTCTGGGTCTAATTTATACTTTTTATGGTGCAAAGAATATAACCAGGAAGTTTAATTATGAGATGGTATGAAAGTGAAAAAAAGATATTTGGTAATCACTGGGCCCTTCAGATTATTTAAAATGACAACTCTAAGAACATATATCTCTTCTCATAAATTTTTCCCAGAGTAGCATGAGATAGGGTAAGGGAAAGTTTGTGTCTATTGTGTATATTAGTAAAATATAGAATTTAATAAATGTATAATTGGTAAAATTTCCAAACATGCCTTTTTGTGAGTAGTAGAATTCTAAGAGGTTTGATACTATCCTTAGCTACTCCCTAATTCATAGACCCTCAGAATAGTAGAGGATTTCAGAATTCACCTAGTTTAAAATTTGGAAAGGAATGTCAAATTAGAACAAAGTGTTATTTAAGACAAGAGATAGTATAAGAGACTAGTCTTGCTATACTAAGGCTTATCCCCAATCTCTTCTAGCCCAAGAAGAAGGTATGTCTGTCAGTGTGCTTGTCTTTATTTTTTATTGAACTATAACATATGAACTGTAAGTGCATAAACTGTGTTGCTCTTAAGTATACAACTTCAGTACATTTTATATATGTATACACTCCTGTAACCATGGTCTATATTAACGTGTAGAAAATTTCCAGGTCCCCAGAATGTGGCTCATACTCTTTTCAGTCAATATCTGACTCAAGAGAAAACCTTCCATTAGGACATGTATTACCACTTTATCCTATTTATCAAGAGTTAAACCTATTTTGAACTTCCTGTAAATTATCAGTGTTTGCTTTTTCCTGTCTGGCTTCATTCACTTAGGATAATGATTTTTAGATTCACAACTATTGTTCATATCAGCAGTTTTCTCTTTTTAATTGTGTTTTATTATTTCATTGTATGAATAGACCACAATTTGTATTTCCATTTACCTCTTGATGTTCATTTAATTTA
>NW_011888784.1:20367273-20375325 GCF_000151845.1 Pteropus vampyrus | reverse complement strand
ACTGACTTACTAGATAATAATAAGAAATTATTATTTATATTATGATAATGTCATTGTGGTTATCATTAAGACATATACATCTTTTCGATTTGTACACAGTAAAGGATTTATGGATTAAATTAGTGTTTTGAATTTTCTTTAAAATAATCTAGTGGGGAAAAGTGTGTGAGGATATGTAGAGATGAAATAAAGTGGGTCATATCAACATTTAAATGTTGATCATTTTTAAAAATAGATGATGAGTAAGTACATGTTACTGTATTATTCTATTTTCTCTACTTTTCTGGTGTTTGAAAACTTTAATAATAAAATGTGAATATATGCTTGCCAAGTCTCCAGACGAGGACACAACTGGGCTGACAACTTGATTGCAGCCTTGTGAGTCCTTAAACAGAGCACTCAGTTAAGCCAAACCTAAACTCCTGATCCACAGTAATTCTGAGATAAATGCATGCTATTTTAGGATGTTATATGCAGTAATTAAGTAGCAGTACAGAACTAATACAGTTACCATTGAATTACTGAGTATAAACCAGTCATTCTACTCAACTATGTTTAATTGGCAGCAATCTAAGTCAGATAATATTCTCATTCTATGGAATAGAATTTTGAGGCTCAAAATGGTTATAGTTTCCCAGAGTTCAAACCAATTAGCATATAGTCGAGTCAAATTAGTTTTCGGTTCTGTCAAATTGCAAAGCCTGTGGCATTGCTTCTACACTACACACCCTCCATGCAGAGAGGGACCTGGGCAACTCTTCAGTAGCATCAAAGAACAAACTGTTATGCTTGAATGTTGGTCATGATGTTGACTACAATTGGATGAAGTGTGAAATCTCCAAAAGTTGGGAAGTAACCTGTGGCTAACAAATGGATACTCACTGAATTTTTCCTGTCATAACTTTGTTTATCCACTCCAACTGGTGAAACCATTCTCATGAAAGGTGAGCACTACACAGGTAGAGTAGGAAACCATTGGAGATCCTGAAAAAAATTCAGGAAGAGAAACTGTTGAAAAACACAGCTGTCTATAAACAAATTAATTACTATTCTAACATATTTTTCTTTCTTTTGAACTACAGTTCAATATTTCAGTCAAAAATATTTGTGAATTCTCTTTGAAGAACACAAGCACATGCTACCCAATAACTAAAAGAAGGCTTGGGTTTTTAAATGGTAGTCTAAAGTCATTAAATAGCATAGATACAAAAGCTAATAATCAACATGGAATACATTTCTGATGCTTTCTGAAGGTTGATAAACCTTATTATTTTGATGTCATAACCAAGATATTAAACAAATCTTATAATGACTCCAGTAATTACAAAAAGCCAAAAGAGGAATATAATCTTTTAATAAACAAATAAAATGTTCATAGGAGCACCTATCAGCAGTCAAATTAAGTTATGAATCTAATTATTAGTCCTAAGAATTATTAGTAGTCCTAAGAATTATTAGTAAGAAAACATGTTTTCTCTTAAGAATAACAGAAAGTTTCCATTTTCATTCCAGGTAGAAAAGCTGCAGTGGTAAAATTCTAGAAAATCATTCAACTTTGAATATCAGGAAACACTGAAGACAAACTAGTTTACTAATCAGCTAAACTGAGGAAGAAGTCTTTGGATATAGGAAAGTCATAAGTTTTGGAAGTACTTAAGTCCATTTATGTAGAGCAAAGGAAGAAGCGGCTCTAGGTCTGTTATTGGTTGGGTGGAGGGATTCCTGGGGGCATGGCTCATTACTTCTAAATATTTTAAATAAAAATATTTGCCTTCAACAATGTTACAAAACAAATGTGACAATGCAGCCTTCTTTTGATTGATTTCCTTGGGACAAGTCCCACACAAATTGATGCACTTTGGCCCTGCTCCTTCCAGATTCAGGCCCTGGATGTGAGTATGAGGGTAGCAAGCATAATAGAAGTGACTAAGTTATAATAAATCATCATAACTCAGGGCCCAAGAGAAAACATTAGAGCTATACTTGGGGTGAAATGGAAACTAAGAAGTGGAAACCAAAAGAATCAGAAACCTACCAGATCTAGCCATAATGCTAACCGAATTTTCCCAGAGCTAATTCTGAGTAATTTTATGTTAATCTGCCCCTGATGCAGTTGGAAGTCAAAATATATGAGTCAAGCACACCAGGGAGTTCAGATTTAAAAGACTGGTGACATATTTTTAAGTTTGTATTTGTTCATCTTTCGTTAACTTCTTAATGTTATTTTTGTTCACTCTGCTGTCTTTCCAATATATTTTAAAGATCTATTTTTATTTCTGTGAAATAAGGAAAGAAGTGAAGTTGAGAAACTTGGTCTTATCTGACAGCGGACCTGGGAGCAGAGACTTACGCAGCAGACGCAGCTCTTGCCTCACCTTTTACTGGGCTAAAAGCAAGAGAATCCATTGCTCATTCATATCATTGTCATCCTTCAGCTCCTTGTGGTTGTAGGAATTGGTATCCATTTTCTTGTTAACTGTAATCAAGATCTTCCCAGCTTTAAAGGTAACATTTCTTGGCTAAGGGGGCAAGTCACATCTATCTAAAGCACGCTTCTGCCTTTTCTTTTTCCACTTTTAAGGACTTCTATGGTTAGATTGGAACCAATAAGGTAATAGCATCATACTCTTTTCTTAAAATTAGTCTAGCAATCTTGATTTCATTTGCAACCCTAATTTTCTTTTGTTATATAATGTGACATATTTACAGGTTCCAGAGATTAGTACATGGACATCTTTGAGGATAGAGGAAGGGAGCATTATTCTCTCAACCATGGTACAGAAGATCTAAAAGAAGGGTGTAATGGTTGGGGCAGAGAATGAAAACGAAAGCCTGGTGTGAGATGATGTTGGAGAGGTAGTTATAGCTAGGACATGTAGACTTTTTTGTACTTTAAAAATTTCTGACTTTATCCGAAATGCAAATGAAAAGCTACTGAAGGAAAATATTTAAGAGGGAAGTATGGGGAAAAGGATCAGGTGATGACATGATTCAATTTGTGTTTTAAAATGTTAACTACATCTGTATTATGAGGAATAGATTCAAAGGAAGAATGAATGAGGTAGGAAGCTACCTGAGTTAGGAAGCTCCACCTTTGTTTATTAAAGATATAAGTATAACTTAGACAAAGGTGATGGTACTCAAAATAGAGAGGTGTAACTGGGTTTGGCAGTAGGCAAAATCGATAGGAATTTGTACGTTCAAAGTTCTTTGAAGTATACCATGGATAAGGATAGGTGGGATCAGATGAAACTATAAGCAGGAAGATTTTCATAGAAAAGGCTTATATGATAGTGCAAGCATGAATAAAGGTGAATATATATTTGGGTAGAGCAGGGACGATGGAATACAAGGGGCTAATATAAAATCTTTCTAACCTATAAATATTTGAAGGTAGAGAATATGCCCTACTTGTCTTTGTAATACTTCGATAAATCATTCCCAGACCAGCTGATTCTGACTCTTGAGGAGGGGAGTAAAAAAATTTGTATATGAATAAGTTCTAGAGATGCATCTCAGAGAGCCAGACTTCTACTTATCTACAGTCAAAACTTCAGAACACAGTCTATATGGCCTATGAAGATAAGAAATATTAAGTAAATATTATGTCGAAACATACTTTCTAAAGGAAATATTAAAAATATAAAATATAAATAAAATACAGTAACAGAAGTCAACCTCTAATATTTATACTTAATATTTGGGCCTTTAAATTTTAATGTTTATGCATATGAAACCATTTTCTTTGTATTCCGATAATGCTTATATTCAAAGTAATGCGAAAAATTGCTCAAAATTATAATATGATCTTACTCTAGCAGAGTTTCCACTCAGAAAAACATCTGCATTTATCACCCTGTGGTGTATTCCCCTTGACATAGTATCCAAAATACTATTCACAGAGGAAGCCGTTTCACACTAATTTGAGCACCTGGAGCATAATGAGAACTATAAGTACAATTCAAAGGATTCTTCTTAGCGCCTATGAGATTGCTTTAGAAGGAATGCTTAATTTGTACACACTTGGGACATATCCTATCAGCAAGCAAATCACCTTCTGGGAGCCTGCTGTTGGGAAGCAGGAGAAAATTTCCAAAAGGAGATTTTATGGTTTTTTCTTTGGGGATTTTAAAGAGGAGGAGGAATCATTTGAAGACAGTTCTTTCTACAATTAAAGTCATCTTTCTAAAATGTAAATCTGATCACATTTCTTTTGTAAAATTTCTTAAACTCCCCATTGCCTAAAGAATAAATTCTAAAACGTTTACAAGTCACTAGACAGAGACTAAATTTACTGGTTACTATATTAGACTAGTTACTAGTTATAAACAGGAAGACTCCGAAAGAGCAAAATGCAGAGAAGCACCCGTTAGATCCAGTCCCTCTCAAAGCACAACTCGATTTTCTGGGTAATCTTTAATTGTCTCAGATCCTTCTGTATTCTTATAACCAATTACCCTTATTGGTCAAATATCATGAATGAGTTTACATTTTTTATACCAATGTTAATATAACCATACAAAATGGTTTGCTTATGAGAATCCCAGTTAGAGCTATAGTCCTGCTTCCCATTCAAATCAGCATCAGCATCTGCAGGATTTCCATTTTTTTAAGAATATATAATTGTTAAAATAAAAATGTATGAAAATAACACATGATGAATTCTCCAGGACTCCATTCTGTACTTTCAGCTTCTCAATTTAGCATCATCAATAAACATGGTTGTTATTTAATATGCTTAAACATGAAAGATGGCTAATAGCACAACCCTCATCTGTACTAGATGCAGCATAACTAACTCCTAACTCCCTCCTCACAAAAATTGTCATGCAGAGTGGGCTCAAAAGAACAACTGGACAACTATTCAATGCTATTGAGCCTAATGGATATTTTCTGGATGTTTGGCAATGTTGTCATGACTTATCCTGCTGCTTTTAAATTCCTAACTATTCTAGGGCATTAGTAGGTAGGGTCAAGGAGAAATATAGGAAACTGTACTTTAGATATATATGAAATATACTCACAAAATGGCTGAACAGTTCTGCTATAGAGCTTATAAAAATTAGTATGAACATTTTTGTTACCGAGGTTTGATTTTAGTTTTTAGGAACATCTTTTTATTTTGCAACAACCCTTTCTGAAATAATGTTAAAAATATGATTTTAGTTATGCATGTAAGTAAAAAGGTAGTGATTAAAGCATAATTTACATAAAATATTCATTGATGTTTAACACCTACCCTTGGGGCTATAATAATATCACAGAAAACATGAAAATCAGAAGACATAGATATATTAAAAGAAGTATTAATTCACACTCCAAAAATCAATAATAATTTAGAAGACTAGACTTGAAACCAGTAGAAACAGATACAGCTGCAAAATTTGAGTTTACCTATCATTCTGAGAAGGCTGGCTTTTCACTGAGAAAAAAATGACAGTTCTAGAGCACAAATATAAATGTAATGATAGATTTTAAAGTGTTACGATTGTTAACAGAACTATCTAAATATTTAAGTTTTACTTGGTTTATTCACAGCAGCATCAACAGAGATTTCAAATTAGGTTATCTCCAATTAAGGGTTCCATTTTTTTTAATACAAATCATGGCAACAAATAAACTTGTAGAAGTTGATTCCACAAAAGTGGAACACCATACATAATAATACTATTGTAATTTATTTAAAAATTTAAAATTTGGGAAAAAATAGTTTTAAGTAGAGCACAATATTGTGGTTAAAATTATTTATAGGAAATTAAGACATGAGCACCAATGTACTTAGAATTGGTTATGAAGACACAAAATTATATCAAATAAGCTATGATATTTTACAAATAAAAATAGAAGTCATAGCCTAAGTTACAAATGTTTTCAATATACAAAGATTAATTTTACTACAACACTTAATAATAATACTTATGTTAAAATAAAAACATACGTAATGAAAGTATACATACATTGATTCTTGATCATCCTCCATTAGTTGAACTTGAAAGTTCTTTGCACCTTTGTAGAGATACTTTGTAGATCAACATAATTGTCCTACAGTGGTGAACTTTTTTTTGTAAACAAACGCTCTTTTAGTTACATTTTGTTCAGATAGTTAGCTAAAATATTAATCAAATATTCAATAAATACAATTTTTAAGTTTCTTTTAAATCCAAAACCTGGCCCCTCTCAAAGATAATTTTTGTTGCCTTTAGTATTCCTCGTTTGACTATTTCCTTCCTGACCTCATCCAGCTGTTAAACTCAACTATATAATAGCTATATTGTTTTCAGCAATGTCCTCCTGCATAAATTACTGTACAAACCGATCCAGTTATATTCTGGTCTCTTTAAAGGGTTTGTTTTTGAGGTCAGTATTTGAGGTTTGTTGGAACACCACAGTGTTAGAGGTTTGTTCTTAGCTGTCTCTTTTTCTGTTTCTCTCTGGAAAACTTGTTGCCTTGTGGTTTTGCTTACATCTCTAATGAAGCCTCAAGACTCCTCTTAACTGCTTTCTAACAAAAACATTGTTTTTGAGGGTGTCCTTAGACTTGAACTTTGTTTCAAATTGAGGAGAGCTACAGAACTCTTTTATGGCCCATCTCTCCCCACGGACAAACTCTCTGGGCTATGAATCTGGAGATAATGCTGGGAATAGTGGCTTGTTTCTGAGTGACATCGCTGCTTTGGAAGTAGAGCTCTAGGTGGAGGTTGCAACCTCTGGTGTTTTTGGTTTCCTTTTACCTATACGTAGAGAAGAATGTAATTTCCACTGTAAGAATAAGCTCCGGCAAAGCCAATTGGGCACCAATATTTTTAGCATGCTGCATCTGTGGGAGAGCCCCCAACTCTAAGTGGGATCTGGGTAAAGAATGGAGCCTCCGACCTCTTGGCCAAACTCACCTGCAATTTGCATTAGGTAACTGCGTAAGGTGGGTGAGAAATATTGATTTCCCACAGCTCCTCATAAGATGCCATAGCCTTCAATAGGGAGGTAGGAGGATGAGTCCTGTGTTCTGTGTGCACCCACTTAGAGTTGAGTTTCAACCTTACTGGACTCAAGGGGGTGTGTAGTACGGAGAGAGTAGTTCATGGTTCCAATGCCATAGCCTCTCACTGCCTTACTGATTACCAGTAGGTTCTCTTGAATAAATGTTTCTTCATTTACGTCTGCTCTTAACACAATTTTACGAGACTTTAAACATGCTTTTTTTACTATTTTTTCACCAATTGGTATTGTTACTGGAGAGTGGGGATTCTCTCCTGGTGTGTTGTCCAGGTTCTTGATGTCTTGAACAAAGAATTGAGCAAGACACCAAAAGATAAGAAAAGCTTTATTAGGAGGGAAAATACACTTCCTGGAAGTGGGCCTGAGCAAGAGAAGCATGGCTCAAAAGGTCTGTTTGCAAAGCCTTTAGGGTTTTTATCCCTATTTGCTGTGGCTGGTTACTTTTCTTAGAGGGGTGGGCTCCCTCGATTAACAACTAAGACTGAAAAGACTCAGTGATTCATCATTTGCTTTCTGCTCATGTTCATTCCCAGAATTCAGTCTGTTATATGATATTAATGAACTTCTGGGCATATGCATCATTTATAATGATGGTATAATGAGGCTCAGGTGAATTGAGAGTTGTTGAGGCCTCATTACGCAGGTGCGAGTGACTGGTTTAAACTGGTACCTTCTTTCTTGTTTCTATGTTTAAACTGCTTACTTGTTTATTTGTATGAGTTTAAAAAATGCCTTCTGGCTTGCTTAATTGTGGGCAGATTAAGGCAGATCCCTTCTAGGATAGGATGACCTCAATGTCTTTGCAGACAGACCTGAAACCCCCTAACTAAATTTCCTCTTTTCTCAGAGCCATGAACCTCCTTATTATTAGTATGGATGTTGAGGTCTCCTGTATCTGCTTACTGCTGAGAAGGGCGTTGTCCCTGCCTGTTGGAGTTTCATGGAGCTCTTTCCTTTTCTTCCTTAGTCAGGGTGGGGTCTTGGGTTTCCTGCTGAAGTGCTGCCTCAGTCCCTAGACAAAGAAAAGAAGATACAAGCTTGTTATTTAAATCATAT
>NW_011888784.1:20359331-20367223 GCF_000151845.1 Pteropus vampyrus | reverse complement strand
ATGTTGAGGTCTCCTGTATCTGCTTACTGCTGAGAAGGGCGTTGTCCCTGCCTGTTGGAGTTTCATGGAGCTCTTTCCTTTTCTTCCTTAGTCAGGGTGGGGTCTTGGGTTTCCTGCTGAAGTGCTGCCTCAGTCCCTAGACAAAGAAAAGAAGATACAAGCTTGTTATTTAAATCATATATCTATTAATTTTTGTTATTCGTTTGCCTATTAAGAGAGTAAAGGGAGACAGGCTTGGTTAATATATTTCTTAAAGAATAAAAAAAAGACCTTTGGTCTAAAGTCTTCTCCCTTCTCAGACTCTAAGGGCCATGTCTGGCCTAACACCATTTCTGCTAACAATGGGCCTATGACTCTTATCAGTAACCAGAGGATCTGAGTCACCAGTTTCCGGGCAATTATCAGAATTTGAGGGAGAGGGCCTTTTTCCCAAAGAAAGGAGGGAAGAAAATTTAACTAGGTTTACTAAAAAGAGTAAGAACTCTGCAAGAGATATCCTATATCATTTCCTGCTAAAAGATTAAGAATTTTACAAGTGATGTCCTATATCGATATTATCTGAATGTCTATGGTCTTCCCCCACCCCAAATTCATGTGTTGAAATCCTAATGCCTGTGTGATGATATTATTGACACCGGCGGGGTGAATATGAAATCTAGCGTCACTCCAGTGGCATGGGGGAAGAGGAGGAGGTAGACAGTGGAGGACAGTGGATGGTAGTGGATGGTGGCATTGTGTGTTGTTCCTTGGTTCTTCCCCGCCAATGCAGTAAAGAATTACAGTCGGCAAGATTTAGAAAAAGTAAGATTTATTGAAAGTACATTTTAGAAGGAGATGCAATGCACAAAGAAGGCTGCAGCCCTATGGAATTCAGGAGATAAAGACATACAATAGTACACCCCAAGGGGAGGGGGCGAGTTTTCAGCCAGGAAAGCTGTAACAATGCAGAGATGGGAAGATCTGTTTATATTTGGGCTGTGATGGGAGGGCCTAGATGATCCATATGTGAGGTCACCTTGACTGACAATTTGCTGCTATAACTTTTGCCAGCTGCTCATGTGCTTATCTAGAATTTAGTCTGTTATAGTTAGATTCATGAACTTCCGGGCATAGTCATAGTATTATAATGATGGTATAATGAGGCTGAAGTTAGGGGCAGTACCTTCTACGTATGTGTTTGTATCTGGTTTAGCCAGCAGCTTGTATGGCCTTTGAGCTCTAGGATTTGGGTTAATTTATAACCCTAAAAGGGAGGTGTTTCTGGGAGGTCTTTAAGGAAGGCCCTCAAGGGAAGTTTTTATGGTTACAGAGCTGGGCCTTGGCTCCTGTCACTCATGCCTGACTAACTACCTAACATTAGGATGTGAGTTTGGGAGGTGCATAAGTCATGAAGGTGGAGCCCTCAGGGACAGGATTAATGCTCTTATAAAATAGACCTTCCAGAGTTTTCTTTCCACTTCCGTCATGTGAGGACACAAGAGTCACCAGCTGTGAACCAAGAAGAGGGTCCTCACCAGAGCACAACCATGTTAGTGCCTTGATCTTGTACTTTCAATATCCAGTACTGTGCATAATAAATTTCTGTGTTTTATAAGCTACCCAGTCTGTGCTATTTTGTTATAGTAGCCTAAACTTACTAAGACACTAGTTATATCTGTTTCAATGGGGAAAACAGACCAAAAATGCTGGGTTTGCAAATCAGGTAGTCATTGGGTTATCAAAGTTGTCCAGTTAAGAGGATACTAAATAGAAATTAAGAGAATACTAAAGATGTCTTAAAATTATGTCTTTTAAAATATTTTGTGAAACATTATGAAAATAGAGCTATTTTCGACCTATCATCAAGATTTAACAAATTTTAACATTTGCCATATTTACTTTAATTCTTAATTTACTGAAGTACTTGAATCAAATAGTGCAATCATAAAATGATAGTATACATCTCTTTTTTAAAAAAAGGTTGTTTTTATATAACAAAAATGTCTTAATTTGATCTAATACTCAATCTACCTTCAAATTTCTTTGATGCTTAAAGTAAAAATAGTAATTTTATCATTGGCTTAATTGAATAAATGTATAAACAGTATTTTTTAGAATACATCTACCATTTATTAATCATTTTTAATTCAACACCTTGGCTTTTGGAGAGAGAACATCAGTTTTCCTATACAATGTCCAGAATTTTGTGAATTGAAAATTAGATGCAAAGCCCTCAAAATTCATTTAGCAGTTTTGCAATAATGTAAAACAGGTGGTTCTATCTATTTCATTTTACCTCAGGTCATGAAGCACAGGATGCTGGAAGTTCTACCTTTAGTGACTATTCAGCTGATTCAGATGCTAACAGCCTGATCCCTCCAGTGTAAATTTATCTTTGTCCCCTTATAATAAGCAAATAATTAGGATAGTAATACTTTAGTGTCTTGTGAATGTCCAGTCCCCAAACGAGTTTTCAAGTAATGGTTTTAACATCTGTTGACAATTTTCGACTGCAGCAATTATATCTTTAAGGAGTATAAAAATTCAATTTTCTGATATAATTTTTTGCCTACATTTTTTTTATCAGAATTATCATGAAATAAAGCATATTTACTCAGTTATGACCTTCTAGTTATCCTTACAGACAATTTGATCAGGCAAATCAGAATAAATGCTTAATTCTTTATCTTTATCAATTTTAGAAATAGATAGTTGGTGAAGTATCTTTTTTTAATAGTGCCAATTTTTTGGTGTTCATTTTTAGAAAATCATGAAATAATGGACTTTCAGATAACCTATATGTCTCAATTGAGTGCAGACATCATTGTTTTTGTTGCTGAAACTCTCACATCTTTCTCTTCTAAGGTCATTTTCAGAAAAGCAACCATGCTTTTCTTGTTATAACCCATTAGTCTTTGATGTTTTCTTTGTTTTCGTTCCAAAAAATCATGTTCCAGTCCCATCTTATAAGTTGCTTGTCTCACCTAAATTCAGCCATTTTTCCAAGATGCCCTAGTTTCTTTCATTTAAAAATGAAACTTAAAGACAAAAATATATATGATTATAGTACACATCATTACTGGTAATTTCTTCCCTGTAATTATTTTTGGTGGCCAAAATTATGAAATATGCATTTAAAAATATAAGGAAAAAATAAAAATAAAATAAAATAACTAACCATACAATGAGTTTATAAGGCTAGTCTCAAATCCTATTTAACATTGTAATGTTGTACTAATTTCTTTTAAGATTTTACTTGTATATATATTTTTTTCTTATACCAAAGTATTTTCCTAACATTTCTATAATTTTTAAATTAATACATTTTCTTATAAAATACCTACAATTATTTAAAAATTACTTTTATAGATTTTTTTTTTAATCTGAAACATTAAAATGTCTGTACCCTAGAAAACAAGTGGGAATTTTAACAGGGTGCGCAAGTCAGGGTAGGGAACATTTCTAGTGTTCAAAATTGATGTTTAGTAAGTAAAAATCACAACGTAAACAATCTAAACACAGAAATAAATTTAAATTAAATCAAAATTTTTCTTCCTTGATGAGTAGTTGTTAGAAACTTCACGTACAATAGAAATAATGTATAATGTGTTTAGAATAAACATTCCCTTGTTTTTACTCATAGTTTTTGTATCAGCAGTTCGAGAGCGGGTTCTAGAAAACTGAAGTTATAAGACATTTCTTGAGTAATTTTCAGGCACATAATGTACAAGACCAAGCTTTGACCTCTCTGAAAATCATACTTCTCTGAAAGCTTTCGATGCTTCTTCTTACAAAAATTAATTGCCCACTGTAGCTAGCAATAGATAATTCTCATGTGAGCTCCAAATTGTTTCTTGGAGAGCTGCAAATATGCTTGATCCAAGAACAGAGACAGCAAAAGGAAAATAAGAACCAAAGAAAGTCTTATACTGAACACTTATTAAATGAAACAAGGCATTCTATTTCTACAAAACATTGCGTGTTTTCAGTAGGGTCTCTCTCTCTCTTTTTTTTTTTTTTTTCAGTTTGGTTGAATAAATTAGGGTGTGTTATAGCTCACTGAATCTTGCAAACCATGGCAAAATTTAAATCAAACCTGTTTGTTGAAAATAAAATAGTTTATACATCTTCGAATAAGTAAAAGTAAAATTCTTATCATCTTGTGACAGTGGGAACCAAAATTCACTTGCATGAAATGCAGGGATGCATTAATTATAATGAAATGACCAGAGGGAGAGTCACAGCTATCTGGCCTAAAGTTTGAGGATCCAACTGCATATTCAAATCTGTCCAGGAACACTGCTATTTGGCCTCACCTGCTTATATATATCCCACTTAAATATCAATAAGGACAATTCTAAGTCTTATGGCTGGCTGGGACTTTCAAGAATCTCTCAATTAGTTGGTTCCTATTGCATACTTTTGTTCAGAAGAGATTAGGCTTGAAAAAATGGTGGAACGAGCATAGCATTTGACTCGTGCCCTTGCTCTCCCTTCTCCAACAACTTATGCCCCGCTAACAGAAAAAAACCTCTATTTGACAGCAGCAGCTGGGCAGAAGCTGGAAGTCAATCCCAATCACATTTCTGTAATGCACTTCAAAGAGGGTTATATTATTATAATTATCTGACTTATTGAAAATAAAGGAAGTCAGAAACTGGAAAGAGATTGTTTTTAATTCTAGTCATCCTTCTGATAATATTTGCCTTCTTAAAATATTGAACATTTTTTTCTTTTTTTGCTGAGCTGTGAAGAACTTTGGAACTCATTCACTCCAACTTCCTGTTTACAAATTAAACATGTATATTGTATCAATTGCTAGATTCATTAAGCAACTTACCCCAAGCTAATTAATAACGGGTAGAACTGGAACCCAAATATTTGTACTTGTAATTCAGGGTAAACATTAAGGAAGTGCACGTTAATATAACTGCTTCGTAATGTAAGTCAAAGTTAGCTCAGTTTGTAAGCATAAATTTCCATCTCCCTAATAATGAGTAAATTTTTTCTTATTTGTTTAGGTAGGATTTTCAGCTCATACATTTTGCACTGCTGTTTTAGCTTATTAAAGGCAAAAAACAATAAAACTTATGATAAAAGGCAAACAAACAAACAATAATACTTATGATAAATCACATAGCAGAATTTCAGATTTAACAAATGTTGTTTGACTCCCTCTGCAAAGATCTTTTATCTCCTCTAGGTAGCATGGGTGGAAAAGAGAGAAATGATTAGAAGGTAATTGGCGATCAAATGAGACTTTCTTAGTTCAGTAGTAAACTCATTACATTGTCTTAATTTCATTCTTTTTTTGTGACATTACCAACTGATTAAAATATTGTGGAATTATTTTATTAATATTGTGATTATTGATTATATGTAATTAAAATTTTAAGTTCATTTTTTTACATAAAACTTCAGGTAGACCGGGACACTGAACAGAGCTAATGCTACTTTGCTGATGATCAACCGAGCTAGTGGGGCACAGAACATGTGAAAGCGGACAAGAACTGAAACAATTAGAAGTATTAGTGTGCATCATGCCAGTAAAACATTTAAGACCCAGAGTCAAACATGGGAGTAGCTTGTTAGGCACAGAGGGGAGTATGGGGATGACTGAAGGACAAAAGTTTTGGTTAAATGTTTATTTTTAAAACCCCCAATTTGGAAGGTACAATAATACAGGTATAGTTTTTTGAACTGAGGAAAATCGTTGGAAATGGGACACAAAATGACCTCGTCTTCTATATTTTTATAGTACTGAGGTACTTTTTTTTTAATGTTGTTATTTTGTTTCTTTCCCTTTCACTTGATCTTAATTAAAACGAATTTTTAAATAATCTCTAGAATAATGAAAGTATAAACATTCATCATTCTCTTTAGTCAAGCAGAAAATTTTACTTTTGCCTGACTTTTATTTAGCAATTTATTTAGCATTTAAATTATGCAAAAGTAAGCAGGCGCACCATTAACAAACCCACTATCTCCAAAAGTCAAACTGACCTCAGTTATTGAAATCTGAAAGCTGGTTTTGTATTGCCTTTTTTTTAAGCAATTTGTGATCGCCCCTACAAAAGCACGCATATTGCACTGCCAAAGAAATAGTGGCTACCAACCAGTCTGTCCATTATTGTCCAAATCTCTATAGAGTAAAAGGAAGCAGTGAACACAACTATAGTACATTCAGGATGTTGACAAATGCTTTACAGATAAAACTTCTGAAATATGGACAACTTTAAATTACTTAATTGAAAGTATATTGTACAGAATTGTTTGGAAGTTTTTGGCACCCCTGTAGCCCAAATAGATGCATGTCAAAATGCTTATATCTGTTTTCTTCTTGATCTATGAGAGGATAGCTAGGGTATAATGTACTTTCTTGAGTATTTTTATCATGAGTTAAAAGGAGAGTTTTAGTCTTTTTGATAGTTATTACAGTAAGTAATTGAAGTTTGAAATCTTAAATCAATCTCTCTCTTGCTCTTGCTCTCTCTCTCTCTCCTGGCAGGTATTGAATTCTCTCTTTTAATATTGGCCAATAGTTTAAGAACGAAGTAGCTCCCTGTCCTTAGCAGTACCCAAACATCTAGTGTTAGAAAGATGGATTATCTTCGTAAAGAATAAAAAAAAAAAGAATAAATTAAATAATAATCCCTCGTAGTATACATGGTTATAGTCTTCAAAATGCTTTCACATATTTTATTCATGTGAACTCTATAGTTACTCCATAGGATAGAAAGTGTGAGTATAATTGTTTTGCAACAGATGCACAGTGAGTCTAACTTGTTTTTACATCAAAATATCAGTATGTTCTGATGTGTATACTGCACTAGTAAAGCAGGCTTATTGGGAGTCTATTTATCTGAAAGGTCAAAGAATTTCCTGGGAAAGATGTCTTTGGAGGGAGAAAGACAAAAATTGCTGAGTTTATTTCAAGGACAATGGATCAGGATCAGTGGGGTAGTATATTTACAAGGATAGAATTGCATCTATATCTTAGATTTTCCTGTAAATAAGAACCTATGAAAATATGTCCAAATCATAGGGCAAGAGTGTTACAACTACAATTCTTCTTTATTAAAAGTCTCCATGAGATCTTGACATCATTGCAGGATATCAGAAACATCAGTTGCATTCGTAGTGGAGTGAACCAGCAACATCAGTGATGACCATAATGCCAGGTGCTATTAACTAGATTTTGCAAAGCTGACTCTTGCTTGTAGTAGATTGCATCGTTTACTTCTTAATTTGTATTTTAAGTCTACAGCCATGCCACCTTGAACAAGCTCGATCCCGTCTGATCTGGGAAGCTAAGCAGGGTTGGGCCTGGTTAGTACTTGGGTGGGAGACCACCTAGGAAGACCAGGTGCTGTAGGCGTAAAAAATTAAAAAGTAAGGGATTGTAAACTGATAAGGTCCTTGCAATCTGTGAGGTCAACCAAGAGTTGCCTCGCCTAAAAAATTAAATAAATAACAAATGAATTAATTTATTTTTTAATCTGAACTTTTCTGTAAAAGGACTCCCTTCTTTGTGTAAGACTTTCATGTGCATGTGGCCTTCTTAGAGAGTTTATTTCCATACCAGCAAAGCTTTCTTTTTGCTTTCTTCCAGTGCACTGGGATATCACTAGTCCAGATAATATTTAAATTATTTTCCATTTGTATATTTCTGAATTATAAGATTTTTTTTTTTTGAATGAAGGTCAAATCCACTCTAAGTCCAGCTCTTAATTTTGAGTCTTCTGGGCTTTTATTCTCCTTTCGTTTAACCTAGGGTCTCTAGAACATATGCTTTGTCATCTTTCTGGTCCAAGAGGTGAAAATTTTCTAATGTCTTCTTACATTGATGGTATTGGCTCTTATAAGGTCAATTCATACATAATACCCTATAATATCCTCCTTTATATCTAATA
>NW_011888784.1:20356783-20359055 GCF_000151845.1 Pteropus vampyrus | reverse complement strand
TTGACGTGACCAACACCATTTTAAGAAGTAATTTACTCTCAGTGATTGCCTATTTGTCCCAGGAGGGGTGGGACCGTATCACCTGAAAGGAATATTCTTAAATTGTTTACTGCTTTGGAATATACAGCTTTTAGCAAGTACATGCAACCTGGCTACAAGCAAGCTGTGTTCCCATAGCCTATATATGTGAAGCCCGTGGCACCTAAGCCCCTTTCTGGTGTGCAGAGCTACAATCTTGCTGCAGCCTAAGAATCTGCTTCTGTCTGTAAATCCTGTTAATCCTGGAGTTGTAAGCCTCTTTCTGCTTCTTCAGATTAATCTTGTATTACACCTTACTCTTTGTACGTCTGCGCTACTGGCCATCTTTTGGTTGTCTACCACACCACGTTCTCTCTAACTGTAAAACTGTACACCTGTTATTTCTGTTGTCAAAAGGCTCTACCCTCCTTCTTAGCCTACTTAACGCTCTACAATCGTTCAGTTTTAGAAATGAAATACGTCTCAAAGAAACTTTCTTCATTTCTCTTCAATGCCAAGTTTCACAATCCTATGCTCTTCTCATAATTATCAGTATTATCATTTTATATTTATTTTGGTTATCTGTATATGTAAGCATTATCTTCCCCTCAGCACCAGACTGGAAGTTCCAAAATGGCATGGGGTTTTGCTCTCAATTTTCCCCCCAACACCTAGCATACAGCTTGGCATATGGTAGGTATTCTGTAAATATTTTTGAATCAGTTAAATAATATATTTGTTTATTCTTCTCTAGGTTTCACTCTTTTGTTAACATAATCTACATTAAAAAAAAAAAATTGAAGGTTGAGGTATTTGCCTCTCAGTGTCTTGACATTTGTTTATACTGTCACTCAAATTTCCTGACTTTGCAATCCTTTTATATCTAAGTCTGACATAGTACTTCAAGATTCCTAGTCACAAAATCTTTGCATATAAGAGGAGGTGCAAGGGAAGCCCTGTATGTGAAGGAGATGCTAATGTAGTAGAAGAATCTTAGAATAATACATTGGAAGTAAAAATGAAAATAGGATGAATTTATGAAACTACAGAACCTTCATGTGTTGTGGAAAATTCAGGCTCAGGAGAGAAATAATGAGGAAAATTTTTTTAAAATCTTCTATGCTTTGATAGGGGAAACTTGGTTCTGATTGAGCATTTCTTGAACTTACTCTTCTGTTTTATCTCTCCAACTCTTTTATCAAATCTTTAACAAGTTATGCCAATTCTTCCTCCACAATATCTCATATATGTCTGCAGTTTTCTTTTCACGGTCAGTAAGCCTCATCCGGCATGTATTTTCTCACACTTAAGTCCCTGCAATAGCTCTAACTCAAATGCTTTCACTTGCTTCTTGTTACAATCTATTCTGATTCCTCTGTCAAATCAATCTTGTTTTCATAGCATCACCGTTCTCTTTCAAACACAGCAGCCAGATAAACAAAACTTGATTAATTAAGAGATAAAATAAAAAAAAATCAACATCATTGCAACACAAATTTCCTCTCTAATTGCCCGTTTCCCAGAAACAGTCACTGTACCCCAGCAAGACAGTCCATCAATTCAGTGTCCCATGAACTCAATATCAGTTGCTTTTGCCTCTCAGTAAATCCTTTTCATCTTCTGGTGAAATCAACCCTCTTTTTGATAAAGAACCTTTCTCATGTGATTCATGTAGATCGCTCTCTGCACATGACTTGAAGAATAAACGCATAATCTGGTCCATGCCAGACTATTTTATCTTTTAGATCACAATGACTATTTCAGCGATTGTGTTAAGCAGTCTCTAAAATAATCCCCAGTGATCCCCAGGTATTCACACCCTGTGTCATCCTTTGCCCTGGATTTACTGACTAGTTTTTGATGACTAGAATAGGGTAGAAGTGATGGTCTATTACTTCCAGAATTAAGTTACAAAAGAACTATGATTTCTGTCTTGCTCTCTTCTCTCTTCTCTCTCCTCTCTCCTCTCTCCTCACTCTGGAGAAAGCAAGCCACCATGCTGTGAGTAACCCTATGGAGAGACCCATCCATGTTGCAAGGGACTAAAGTCTCAGGCCAAGATTGTAAACAAGGACCTATGGCATGTGAAAAGCCTGTGAGTGAGCTTGGATGTATATTCTCCATAACTGAAACCTTGAGACTTTAGTCCTTGCTGACACTGTGATTGCAGCCTTGTGAGAAAACTGAACCAGAGGTGCCTATCTAAGATATGCTCTCAAATTCCAGATCCATAGAAACTGTGAATATTTTTTGA
>NW_011888784.1:20354064-20356733 GCF_000151845.1 Pteropus vampyrus | reverse complement strand
TATTTGCCTCTCAGTGTCTTGACATTTGTTTATACTGTCACTCAAATTTCCTGACTTTGCAATCCTTTTATATCTAAGTCTGACATAGTACTTCAAGATTCCTAGTCACAAAATCTTTGCATATAAGAGGAGGTGCAAGGGAAGCCCTGTATGTGAAGGAGATGCTAATGTAGTAGAAGAATCTTAGAATAATACATTGGAAGTAAAAATGAAAATAGGATGAATTTATGAAACTACAGAACCTTCATGTGTTGTGGAAAATTCAGGCTCAGGAGAGAAATAATGAGGAAAATTTTTTTAAAATCTTCTATGCTTTGATAGGGGAAACTTGGTTCTGATTGAGCATTTCTTGAACTTACTCTTCTGTTTTATCTCTCCAACTCTTTTATCAAATCTTTAACAAGTTATGCCAATTCTTCCTCCACAATATCTCATATATGTCTGCAGTTTTCTTTTCACGGTCAGTAAGCCTCATCCGGCATGTATTTTCTCACACTTAAGTCCCTGCAATAGCTCTAACTCAAATGCTTTCACTTGCTTCTTGTTACAATCTATTCTGATTCCTCTGTCAAATCAATCTTGTTTTCATAGCATCACCGTTCTCTTTCAAACACAGCAGCCAGATAAACAAAACTTGATTAATTAAGAGATAAAATAAAAAAAAATCAACATCATTGCAACACAAATTTCCTCTCTAATTGCCCGTTTCCCAGAAACAGTCACTGTACCCCAGCAAGACAGTCCATCAATTCAGTGTCCCATGAACTCAATATCAGTTGCTTTTGCCTCTCAGTAAATCCTTTTCATCTTCTGGTGAAATCAACCCTCTTTTTGATAAAGAACCTTTCTCATGTGATTCATGTAGATCGCTCTCTGCACATGACTTGAAGAATAAACGCATAATCTGGTCCATGCCAGACTATTTTATCTTTTAGATCACAATGACTATTTCAGCGATTGTGTTAAGCAGTCTCTAAAATAATCCCCAGTGATCCCCAGGTATTCACACCCTGTGTCATCCTTTGCCCTGGATTTACTGACTAGTTTTTAATGACTAGAATAGGGTAGAAGTGATGGTCTATTACTTCCAGAATTAAGTTACAAAAGAACTATGATTTCTGTCTTGCTCTCTTCTCTCTTCTCTCTCCTCTCTCCTCTCTCCTCACTCTGGAGAAAGCAAGCCACCATGCTGTGAGTAACCCTATGGAGAGACCCATGTTGCAAGGGACTAAAGTCTCAGACCAAGACTGTAAACAAGGACCTATGGCATGTGAAAAGCCTGTGAGTGAGCTTGGATGTATATTCTCCATAACTGAAACCTTGAGACTTTAGTCCTTGCTGACACTGTGATTGCAGCCTTGTGAGAAAACTGAACCAGAGGTGCCTATCTAAGATATGCTCTCAAATTCCAGATCCATAGAAACTGTGAATATTTTTTGATTTATGCCACTAAATTTTTGCAAAATATGATTAATACATGGGTTTTCAAGAAAAGTAAATTCTTGTTTTCTAAAGTTTTATATACTGGAGAAGATCTATAGGGAAAATCCAGACAACAGTCATAATTTCTCTGTTTAGACAGAATCTATCTGAGAATTAAGTCAGAAAGAATCAGAGTCCAGAAATGGAAATATAGACAGGCCCCTGAGTATATTTGATTCTTGGATTAAGCAGTGCTTCAGAATTTTTAATTATGTGAAGCAACTTTCTGTTTTGCTTCCATTAATTTAAGTTTATTGTTTGCCATTTTTAACCAAAGCAATCAGAATAATACATCTTCTAAACTTATTACTTCACAGAGCTGCCTTTTTACTCAAATTTTACTTCTCATCTAAGATACACACATCTGTTCACTCTGCTAAACCAATCACCTGTTGGAATGCTTAATTTTTTGACTGACTATAGGGTGCCCAGATTAAACATTATTTCTGAATGTGTCTGTGAGAGTGTTTTCAAATGAGATTAGCATTTGAATCCGTGAGCTCAGTAAAGCAGATAGCCCTCTCTCCCCAAGTGGGTGGGCATCATCTAAACCATTGAGAGCCTAAATAAAACAAAAGGAAGAAGAAAGAGGAATTTGCCCCTTTCTGACTGATTACTTGAGCCGAGATCTCAATCTTCACCTGCCCTTGGTGTTCCCAATTTTCAGGCCTTCAGATTTAGAAAGAATAACACCACCAGTTCTTGAGTCTCTAGCTTGCAGACAGCAGATTATGGGACATCTCAGCCTCCATAATTGCATGAATCAGTTCCTTATAATAAATCTCTTTCAATATATAAATCCTGTCAGTTCTGTTTCTATAGAGAACCATGACTAATATCCTACTCATCCTTTGAGACTTAGTTAAGATCTTTTTGTTATTATCTAAAGGCTTTTCTGATCATTCCAAATTGACTAATGTATTACCATTCTTTGCACAAACCATTTAATGAATTTGGCTCTTATAATACCTCATTAATTTAACTGTGTTATTTTTGTTTGTTTGTCTTCTGGTGTATATGACATATATTTATAACTACATTGAAGATATTTCAGGAAATAAATGATTTTACATATTTCCCTGTATTTGCCCTGATGTCTTGGAATACTGCCAGTCATTCATTTGTTACGTACTAGTTTCTAACTATATATTCAAAAGAATGAAGCTCATATTTGATCTTTTTTTTTT
>NW_011888784.1:20344561-20354014 GCF_000151845.1 Pteropus vampyrus | reverse complement strand
AGAGAACCATGACTAATATCCTACTCATCCTTTGAGACTTAGTTAAGATCTTTTTGTTATTATCTAAAGGCTTTTCTGATCATTCCAAATTGACTAATGTATTACCATTCTTTGCACAAACCATTTAATGAATTTGGCTCTTATAATACCTCATTAATTTAACTGTGTTATTTTTGTTTGTTTGTCTTCTGGTGTATATGACATATATTTATAACTACATTGAAGATATTTCAGGAAATAAATGATTTTACATATTTCCCTGTATTTGCCCTGATGTCTTGGAATACTGCCAGTCATTCATTTGTTACGTACTAGTTTCTAACTATATATTCAAAAGAATGAAGCTCATATTTGATCTTTTTTTTTTTGTTCAGTGAAATAATTAGTTGATATATCAATATACCCTTTGTCACTATTAAGCCAGTCACTGTAACCTTAAAGTCCTTAGTGCCTATAAGATAGAGATGTTTGATTCGTGGGATATTTGATATATATACAATTATTAAATGTCTTTTCCAATGTTTAGAATATCATCATAATTAGTAATGGCTTTTTTTTTTTTAACCAGACATCTTTCTGAAAGGCATTCAAAATCATGGTTAGTTGGGTATTTATCTTTTTATGAGCACATTAAAAATAAAGAATACTTTCCTTTTATATAAACCTTACTGAAATCAACACTTACTTAGAAGCTTAGCGAATTCCTGGCATCTACCCTAAAATAAAGTGAACATGCTTTGCCTCCTGCAATTTGCACATAGAAGCAATAAATAGATTAATTTATTTCATATTTAATATTCTAGATTTCAAATAATGCCAAATACTGACAATAGTAAAGAGAAATATGGCTCAATGATCCCCAAATAAAGAAAACCTTTCTATAGACAAAGAGACTATGAAAACTAGCATGTGGCTAAAATGGTATAGAAGCTAGTCATCCCCACACCATATGTCACTGAGAAACTAAAGAAAAAAGTGCACAATTTTTAATCCCCAAAACTATCATCATTCCTCTAATTAACTTCATTTCTCCAACCCACTTCAAACAGAAGTGTAATCTAACATAATTAAATAGAGTGTTTGAGATTTCAGAAAATCCATAGGTCTATCTTCCAACTAAACTGATTCCCCCTTTCATTCTTAGATAGAAATTGTGAAGCTGCCACTGATTTGGTAGAAATTTGGTGGCAAAATACTTGTTGCTTGTCTCAATGAATAAAATTATTGGGGGAAAAAAAAAAAAGTAGAGAGAGAGCCAGAGGATGGGAAAGAGAAGGAGAGTAGTTTGGAAGATATGAAGTCAGGTGAGATTATGCAGAAAGTGAAAAATATCAGAATCAAGTGTTAGAAAATAAGCATTCTTTATAGATTGGCTTACACTTTTACAAAATAATTTGGTTTACTTTCTGAAAATGCAGCAAGGCTTTGATGTTAGCTATAGCTATATATACCTAAATGCTAGCCAATGGAATGTGAGCAGAAATAGTGTACTTTAATCAAGTCAGGAAACTGGGCTCATTAAAACATCCTGTACCTAATTCCCCATGTTCTTTTCTTGCCTTAATATTGATGAACATGGCTATTTTGGAAGCATTGTATAAAATAAACCTGTGCTTCTGAATCTTCACTTAGAGAATGGCTTACTACAAAGCAGGAACAATCTCTATTGCTGAACTTTATATGAACGAAAAATAAATTTCTCTATTTTGAGACATTTGGACGTTAGTTTGTTGTAGCAGCTAATATTGCATTAGCAAATATAATTATTCTAGTGAAGAAAGCAAGCTATTTTTTTATGATATATATATATATGAATAACAAGACTTAAAGAGAACAGTCACAGTAGAAATTTTTAAATTACACAGACCCTTATTAAATGGAAATTAAATCACATCTCTCTTCTTCGAATCATTTTTCAATGTTCTTGGTTACCTTAACAATCTCTTTTCTCCAGAACCATGTAAAACTGATCTAGGAATAGAATCTACTAGCATAATAGAAAACAATCACTTATTTAAGCCTGAAATCATAACGAATTAGCAAAACTCATTATTCACACAGTTTTCTTAGTTCTTCATTATAGAAATCATATAGAAGAGCCTCTTGAAACTGTAGAGCTGACTCAAGCAAGCAGAACCTTTTCTGCCATCAGCAATTGTGTGTATACTCCCAAAGTTGAAAAACTAATGTGATAAGAGCTGAACCCTATTATAGTTATTTTTAGGAAATAGATACATTATTATTCATCTGTTATTAAGATGATAGTTTAAGAATTTCAGGTTTATATCTAAGGACCTGTAACAGAGGCTTCTGTGGGACAAGTAAATACATCCTATTTGGGGGTTTATACTACTTTTTCAAAATGGAGAAACAGATGATGAAAGTGAGGGCTGTTTCAAATACACTATTCATTCATTTGATAAATATTTATTAAGCACTTGCTCTATGGCAAACATTGTTCTAGGCACTAATGATTGGTAAAATAGCAGTGAATAAAACAAATGTTCTGGAACTGATGGTAAGTTTAGCTTCTGAAACTGCAAGTCCTTATAGGGTTAAGTGAACCACGAAAGCCTAGGTTTTCATGTGATTTTCAGTTTATTTTACAAAAATTATTACAGTTTCTCTCAATGGACCAACTTGGTATTCTAATCATTCTATTCTATTGTAAGTGCTAGGATGAAACAATAAACGTTTAAATTAGGATAGATATGTTTTCTGCATACGAATTGGAATGTATTCGTTCGTTCATTCATTCATTCATTCATTCATTCATTTATAAAGTATAAACTCTACTCTCTGACAAAACTTGGCTTGGAAGCTGGTTTGGTTAATGGAACAAGTAGGCAAGCATACCTGAGAGTAATATTTAGATGAAAGTATCCAGCTTGTGAAGAGTATCAGCCAGTATATTAGGCAGAAGGGATGGACAATATTGGTGGATTATTAAGTGAGGTTTGAGATTCCTACCTTTTATTTATTTATTTTTTTTGAGATATGGCAAAGATAAATATGGCACACTAGCTATAGCAGTGGTCTTTGAATCAGAAGAAATTAAAACCAATCCAACAGAAATGTTCCTTGTGATCCTCAGACTTCTAAATCTCCATAGCTTCAATTGTAAACAGTGTTTTAAAATTCTTTGGTAACATGAATTACAGCTCACTTTTTCCTGTATTATTTCATATGAATAATTGCCTTCTTGCAGGCAATGTAATAGGATTGTTAAGCACAGGGCAGAAGTGGGTTTCATTCTTGGCTCTACTTCCTACTAATTGCATCATTGTTAACAAGGGATTTAACTCTTCAATGTCTGTTTCCTCATCAGTGAAACAATTATAACATTGTTACCTTCACCATAAGTTTCATGACTATAAATGGACTAAACATATATAACTAAAACATTTAGCTGTTTAAGAAATGTGGATTATTATGATTGTTCACCACTTCGAATCATGAAAAGCAAATTAAAAGTATGTGAATAAAAGTACTTTAAAACCTGTAAATACTTTATAAATGCCAGGTAAAATCATTTGGTTTGGTTCAAGAAAACTAGGGCATGGCATAATTAAAACAAATGTGAAAAACATGCTTTAGTGTAGTATTTAAAGGGCTTATGAAGTAGTGGAAATTTCCTCTTATTCTCCAGTTTCTGAGCCATAATGTGTCCTTTGAGCATTTGATTGTTGAGTATTTATACAGTATTTATCAAAGTATGACTTGATAAATTTTTTTCTCTTTGCATGTGCATGTGGCTTCAGAGTCTATTAACTATAAGTTTGCTTATTAAAGAAAGGGATGAGTGTTTCAGTTTGCTACAAGTGAATCTTAAAAGCTTCAATAATTATACATTTCGATTATAATTGCTTTTATTTCAGAGACTAAGATGGAAGATTATTGAAGATGAAATTTGCTGAAACTCCCTGTGAATCCATAATGACATATATTTGAGTGTGAGAGCGAATATTTAATACCAGAATACTATTGAATTTAGATATCCTTAAAATTATGGAAGTTTAGTTCTGAAAGAAACTATAAGAAGTGCCATAGATTTTGTCGCTAAGTTTAACTAGAAAGTTGAGGTAGTGGAAGGGAGTAGATTTGGATCAGGACCTGATGTTAGAACTAAGTTCAGTTCTATTTCCAACTAAACTACATGACCCCTCTTATACCAAATATTCTTTTAAATCATAATATGGGAGAAGATTTTGTGTAAGTAGAGCAAAGAGGAATAATTTACATAAATATATAAAATCCTAAGTAGAATAGAGGAATATAATGTGATTAGGCAAATAATCAATAATTGATCTGGTTTTATTGACACAAATATGATTTTCTCTGCATTAAATTGTATTAGTCAATTCCTCTTTGAATTACTTCCCAAATACCAATATACTAAGATGAATTTTAAGATGGAAACTAACATAATTCTCCAAAAGAAAGTACTAAAAATATATTATTAAGAATGTTTAAGAAACATGTTTTAGACTCTTTTATGAGTGACTAATTACCATTCAAAGAATTAGTGAAAAAAATAATGCCCTTCTACTTAGTAGAGTTCTTGGAATATGGTAGATGATAAATGATTGTTGAAATAAAAGAGTAAATGAATTAATGGATGACCTACAGTAGTCATTTATTGAATAATGCTTTCTTAATTTGATGTCTTTAAAGCACTTTCAAAATTAATAGGAAATCTTCAAGGAATCACGAAGTGCTCAGAATATTAGTTTCCCTTGCATCTTATTGTAAGATTATCTTACAATTTAGAAAAATTAATATGAGTGAAAAAGAAAAGGGAAATAGAAATAGTGAGAGAGAGGGAGAGAGCTAAATCTATCCTGTACAATTTGTTTTTGAGGATCTCATTTAGTTTGATGGAAACGTAAAAACTTGCACACTAGGCAGAATTGTGAACAGTAGAATAGCTGGAGAGGTAGATAAGTTCTCTCAATATTATGGATAGAGTCTTTGCCAAAGGAGGAGATAATAGCTACTGGAAATTATATAATAGTTATAATAGCTACATGAATTTCTCATGACATTTGTCTTGAAATAAATTTACAGAAATTCCATGTAATAAATTAATAGAGTAAATTATGTAAACATGTTGAATACTTTAATTCATTATGTTTCTTCCCAATTTCAACTCACTGTAGAGATCTTAAATTCAATGGTTGAATTCCGTCCCTCACATATGCATATGAAATCTTATTTTACTTCATTTACTAACCCAATTAATCATTCAGGCTATAATTGCCAGACTGCTACCTTCTTTGTACCCCATCTACCTCTCTTCTCTAGCCATTTATTAATCTCACGGGGATTTAGATTCTGCTGAACTGAGCTTGTGAAGGTTTGAACAATTGAAATCTTCCTTAGCATTTCATATAGAATATAGGACTTAAGAAAAAATCTACTTAAATCCTCACTTCCTGTTGTACCTTGGGGAGAAGTTGTTTCTGTGTTTTATACACATTTGTGCGAAATGTGCAGTTTTGAGATGAGTTTGAGAGGTCAAATTACTCTCCTGTGTGAAGTCTCTTGATTTCAAGCATATAAAAGAATTCCCCCAATGCCTGTAAACCTGTTTTGTCTTTACTTTTTATTTTCTAGGTTACTCTCGGACAATTGGAGCCTTGGCTAAAGGGTCTCGGACTGTGTTGGTAAGTGATCAGTCATTCTGGCTTCTACCTTCTCATTGCAGAGTTTACAAAAATGCAAATACATAAAGTCTAAGCCAACTCAAATATAACTTTTGCAATGGCAAAGGTAGATGTGGTGTCTGCCTCAGGTATCTGTGACTTTCAAAACCGCATGGACTTTGCTGCCAATTAAATTGCTGACTGGTTTATTTCAGAAACATTTCAAAGATCCCCCAGCAAAACTGAGCTCAGTTCCTACTATACGTTAGTCATTCTATTCTTGACAGTATCTTGTTAGATTCATGAAAATGAAAAAAGTTAAAATTAAAAAATAGCAATATGTTAAACAATTGATATTCTGCATTATTTGATATCAATGTTTTCATCTTTAAATGATCATTCTACTTATAGTGTTTTTAATTATTTTCGTAATATAAACATATGTTTTTTGGTTTGTATAAGAATTTGATTTTTGCCCCTCTTTAATGATTGTATGATCCATGAGAATAGGAACTGTATTTATTTTAGTTACTGCGATTTTCTTGGTGTTGGATAAATGTCTGACACATAATACAGGCTCAATAAATATCTATAGAATGAATACATTGCAGCAAAAATTGGAAACATTTATGCCACATGTTTGAGGATAAAACTATTAAATTGTACTTGCTTAGAGAAAGTTGTAGTTACAAATATACATAAGGCCTAGTTCTTAATCCAGTGGTTTTCACATGTAGTAGGGGAAATTGACATATACAAGACTTTCAATAGTACAAGGCAGCCAGTACTCAATGAAATGTAGCTAAAATTATTAGAAACAAATTCCATTACTGTTTTAATAGCACTGTACCTTTGGCAGTTTATTTAACCTCTTGAACCCAGTTTTAGTTTTTGTAAAATGTAGTTACTACCTGTTAATATTGCAAGAGTAATAAATGGATTAATGACGATAAAACCTCTATTATAATTCTTGGCTCAAAGAAGGCAATCAATACAAATTTGATATATAAGTAAACAATAAAATTATTTATTCAACAAATATATTTTAAAAACCTGCTAAGGACAGCAGATGAAAAAGAAAATAAAGGCAATTTATGCAATGAGTGACCTAAAAAATATGTCAATAGAAACTTCCCAAACTAAATTAAATGAGAAATAAAAATGGAAAAAAAAAGGAAAAAGAACAGAATGTCCAAGAAATATGGAACAACTTTAAAAGGTGTAACATTCATAATAGAAATACCCAAAGGAGAGGAAAGAGATAGGAGAGCAAAATAAATATTTAAAGTAATAAAGGTTAAGAATTTTCCAAAAGTGTTGACATGCACAATACCATAAGTCCAGAAATATCAGAGAACAGCAACCAGTATATATACTGAAAAAAATGCACTTAGTTATATCATATTCCAATTTCAGAAAACCAAAGACAAAACAAAGCTTCGCCTATAGAAGAATAAGAAATATAATTACATCACACTTCTCATCAGAAACTATGAAAGCAAGGACAGTAGAATGAAATATTTAGAGTATTGAAAAAGAACAGAACCTTACAATTCTACATTTAATGAAAATACCTTTCAAAAGTGAAGAATAAATACTTTGATAACAAAATACTTAAATATAAATCTATCAAAAATGTGTACAGGATTTATATGCAGAAATTCACAAACTCTGATGAAAGAAATAAAAGATCTAAATAAATGGAGAGATATTCTGCTTGTAGATTGGGAAACTAAATATTGTTAAAATGTCAATTCTACCCAACTTTAGGTATACATTCATCATAATTGCAATCAAAACATCAGCAAGTTATTATGGAGTTATCAACAAATGTATTCTAAAATTTATGTGGAAAGGCAAAAGACCTAGAATTATCAACACACTACTGAAAAAGAACAAAATTGGAGAAATAAACAAGTCAAATAAAAATGGCCAAAAGATCCGAATAGTCATTTCACTACAGATGGTATGGAAATGGAAAATAAACAATAAAAGATACAGATGCTCACATTATTTCATTTGAGAATTGCAAATTAAACAGCAATGACTACCACTCAGCAACTACTAAAAGGCTAAAAAAAAAAGATGAACCAAATTTTGGTGAGGATATAAGAGAAACCCTCTATTTGTGGTAATACAAAATGATAAAGCCACTTTGGGAGATAGTTTGGTAGTTTACTACAGAGCACATATAGTCTTATCATAAGATCCAGATAACCACCTTCCTAGATATTTCCTCCATAAATCTGAAAACCTGTTTTATAAAAACTTGCATGTGCACATGGCAGCATTTATTTTAAATCATCAAAACCAGGAAGCAAATAAGACTGCTATCTGTCACCATACACCAAAATCAACTCAAAATGGATCAAAGACCTAAATATAAAACCTGAAACAATATACTACATAGAAGAAAACATAGATACTAAACTCATGGACCTTAGATTTAGAGAGGATTTTATGATTTTGACCTCAAAGGCAAGGGAAGTAGAAGCAAAAATAAATGAATGAGACTATATCAAACTAAAAACCTTCTGAACAGCAAAAGAAACCATCAACAAGACGAATAGGCAACTATCTGAATGGGAGAAGATATTTGCAAACGACACCTTTGATGAGGGCCTAATATCCAAAATATATTAAGAACTCATACAACTCAACAACAAAAAGTCAAACAATCCAATTATAAAAAGGGCAGAAGACCTGAACAGACACTTCTCCCAAGAAGACAAAGGGCTAACATGAAAAGAGGCTCAATCTCACTAGTTATTAGGGAAAGCAAATTAAAACCATAATGAGATACTACCTCACACCTGTTAGAATGGGTATCATCAACAGGACAAGTAATAACAAGTATTGAGAGATTGTGGGCAAAAAAGGAATCCTCATATTCTGCCAGTGAGAATGTCAATTGGTACACTATGGAAAACAGTGTATGGAGATTCCTCAGAAAATTAAGAATAGAATTACCATGTGACCCAGCAGTCCCTCTTATGGGTATCTACCCCCAAAATTTGAAAACATCTATTTGTAAAGATATACGTGCCCCAATGTTCACTGAAACATTATTCACAGTGACCAAGACATGTAAACAACCAAAGTGCCCTTTGATGATTAGATAAAGAAGATATGATATATTACTCAACCATAAGACAAGATGAAATACTGCCAGTTGTGGCCACATGGATGGATCTTGAGATTATCATGCTAAGTAAAATAAGTCTGACAGAAAAAGGTGAGAACTATATGATTTCACTCATATGTGGGATATAAAACTAAAAATGATCAAAACAAACAAACAAAAACCCATAGACACAGACAACAGTTTAGTGGTTACCAGAGGGAAAGAGGGATGGAGGAGGTAGATAAGGGTAAAGGGGGTCAAATATGTGTTGACAGGGGATTTGACTTTGGGTGGTTTATCATTGAATTGTACACTCTTAACTTATGGAATTTTATTAACCAATGTCACTGCAATAAATTTAGTAATTAAAAAAAAACCAAAAACTGTCAAGGTCACCCAAAACAAGAAAAGTCTAAAAAACGTCACAGCCAAGAGGCTTCTCAGGAGTCATGATAACTTTATGCAGTGATGTCCTGGATGGGATCCTGGAACAGGAAAAGGACATTAGGCAAATATTAAGGAAATCGAATAAAGGGTCAACTTTAATTCATAATAATGCAAAAATATTGATTTATTGTTTTAACAAATTAGAAACTAATATGGGATGTTAAGAATAGGGCAAATGGTTAAGGAGTAAATGGTACTACTTCTATATTATGTTCTCAATTTTTCTGTAAATCTAAA
>NW_011888784.1:20331725-20343621 GCF_000151845.1 Pteropus vampyrus | reverse complement strand
GGGTCAAATATGTGTTGACAGGGGATTTGACTTTGGGTGGTGTATCATTGAATTGTACACTCTTAACTTATGGAATTTTATTAACCAATGTCACTGCAATAAATTTAGTAATTAAAAAAAAACAAAAACTGTCAAGGTCACCCAAAACAAGAAAAGTCTAAAAAACGTCGCAGCCAAGAGGCTTCTCAGGAGTCATGATAACTTAATGCAGTGATGTCCTGGATGGGATCCTGGAACAGGAAAAGGACATTAGGCAAATATTAAGGAAATCGAATAAAGGGTCAACTTTAATTTATAATAATGCAAAAATATTGATTTATTGTTTTAACAAATGAGAAACTAATATGGGATGTTAAGAATAGGGCAAATGGTTAAGGAGTAAATGGTACTACTTCTATATTATGTTCTCAATTTTTCTGTAAATCTAAAACTGTTCTAACATATAGTCTATTCGAATGATATGTGTTCAGATTTCTTAGGTCATCTTGACTCTCCTTACACTTTGAGACTTCTGTGTTGCCCATAAACCTCAAATACGAATGCCCATTATTTGCAAATGCTTCTGTATTATATGCTTCCCTGACGCCTTCGCCAGTGGGAACCACCTTCTCTGATCATAATTTTCCCTCTACTCTTTGTTACTTTTGCTTCTAACAAACTATGAAATGTTTTAGTTTCAGGGTTTGTAAAATTATTTCTGTCATTTTAATAGCTATGTTTGTTCAGCATTCTGGATACAAGAAGCAATGACAAAAATAATTAATAGCTTAGAAAATAAAGGAAAATGCCAATAATGATTCTAATTCTGAATTGCATGCATTCTTGCCTGCAAATGTAAAGCTTACAGGCCATGTGGGATTCTTGACCTCAGAAACTGACATCAGCTACACTCAATAAGCTGCAAGGCAGCATATATAAAGCAAATGAGACACAGGACTTGAGGAGTCAAGAGGCTTAAGCTCTCATCCAATCTCTGCCACAAACTGAGAGTAGGAAATTCAGTGAACATTTTTAATCTTTTGGGTCTATTATTTCTATCTTTATAATTTAGAGGTGAGTAAGTTGAGGTATACCTATGTTTTTCTTCCATTTCTAGTATTCTATAAATTTTATAGGTCAATGAATAATAGTAATGATTTTTTAAAAGTAAAAGAAAAGAGAAAGAAATGGAGAGAGATTAACAAAATTTCTAATTTTTTGTTTTTTACTGCTTACATTCTTTACCCACTCCCAATTATTATTCTCATAGACAACAAAACAATCCTTTATTTAAAACCATTTAATGATTTCACACTGACTTTATAATGTAAGGTCAGGTCATTAAAGTCTCTTGAAGTCCTACATGATCTGGCTCCAGCATCATTTTACTCTACTAAAGCCACTGCTCACCAGTCTCCCATGCACTCTTGCCACATTAGCCTTCCTCCAATATGCTTAGCTCTTTCCTGTTTCAGATTTTACATACATTACTGGAAAATTCTTTTTCCAACTTTTTGCTTTTTAAATTCCTGTTCATAATTCTGAACTGTTTTAGATCACCTGTGAAAAGAATTCCTTGACACTGAGTCTACACTAGGTCTCACTGTTATGCTAGTTCCTTGTACCTTCTGTGTTTCCTCTAGAGCACTTAACACATTTTTATTTAATCTGTATGGGGCAGTTTTAAAATGAGTTTCCAAAATCTTTAACACTCTTCCCATTGAGAAATGGGTTCTCTGCTCCTTTCCCGTGCATCTGGGTCGACCTCAGTGATTCAGTTGTAACCAATAGAAAGGATTTGAAATGATGCAAAATAACTTTGAGGTCAGAAAAGCTCATAAAAGGTAATTCATATTTCATCTGACTCTCCTTGGATACTAGCTCTTCAGAAAGCCAAGTACCACATAAGTAGTCTGACTGTCCTGAGAAAATCCTGCTGAAGAGGTGACCTATAGGGTACTCCAGTCAATAGCTGAGCTCAGTTCCCAGCTGTCAGCCATATGGATAGGTCATCTTGGAGGCCCGGCTCAGAAGAACCATCAGAAGACTGCAACCCAGCCAACATTTGACTATAACTGAATAAGAGACCATAAGAAGAACTGCTCATGTAAACCAATCCTAAACTATGACTCACAAAATAAAATGGTTTTGCTAAGTTAGGGGCTTTTGTGTTATGTAACAATAGTAATCAAAATAATAAAGTAAGTATGTGACTATGTGCTTAATATTTTGTTATCCTCTATGTGGCAAAGGATATATATGGAGGGAGACTGTGTCATTTGTTCACTTCTATATACTCAGTACATAGGATGATGCACATGATATATTAATGTTGAAAAATGACATGAATGCTTCACATAACATTTAAAATGCTTATTATAAAATGTTCATATAATGCATTCAATATGAATTTGTTAATGAATATGCTAGAAACATTTCAGAGGGTTTTAATATAGAGTACCATTTAGAAACACACATGTTCAATTTTTAGAATATATTTAAACTACATCACTGTGAGTTTTATTCTATCAAATAACTTCAGCTACATTTCAATTTTACGCATTGCTGGTTGGCTTGTACAGTGGTGCAGCCACTTTGGAAAACAGTTTAGCCTTTTTTAAAACATAATTTAATTTTTAAATTTACCCTATGATCCAACAGTTTTACTCCAAGATATCCAGTAAAATGAAAACATGTGGCCATATGAAGACTTGTACGTGAATGTTCATAGCAGCATTATTCATAATAGCAAAAAGTAGAAACAAAATAAATTTCCATCAACTGATGAATAGATAAAAAAAAATATGGTATATTCATACAATGGAATACTATTTGGAAGAAAAAAAAAGGAAATGGAGTGGCAATGTATACTACAACATGGATGAATTTCAAAACATCATTCTATGTGGAGGGATCAGAGACAAAAGACCACACATTGTTCGCTTTCATTTATAATGGAATGCCCATAAAAAGCAAATCTATTCAGACAGAAAGTAGATTCATGGTTGTCTATAACTTGAAGAAAAAAGAGTGACCACAAATGGGCAAGAGTATTATTTTTAGAGTCTTAGAAATGTTTTAAAATTTGATTGCAAGAATGTTTGTACAACTCTATATTATTATAAAAAAATCATTAAATTACAAACATAACGTTCTTTCCTCTGCTGTGTCCTCCCATGACACAGCAGCCCCATTCTTTTTCCAGACGCTCCATTCCATTTTTCTTCTCCTCTCAGCTTCCAAGTCCGCTCCCAGGGCCCTCCACCCTCTTTGGCCTCCAGGCAGCCCATTCCCTTCCTCCTCCACATTTCCATACTCCCTTGCTGCCAATTCTACCACTCTCCCTTCTCTCATTTGACTATGGTCCTTACCCCCTCTACATAGCCATGATCCTCACCTACCTATTCCAACACAGGCGGCCCATTCTCCCCTCCCCAACCCATGCCCTGTACAGTCTGTTTGTCCACAGCAGGGCTTTGGACCACCAGCAAGGAAAAAAAAGAAAAAGAAAAAATTACAAACATAAAAGAGGTTAATTTTATGATATATAAATTATCCCTGAGAGCAAAGAAAATGTGCCACTCTTCAGCACCAAACCATTGTTTCAGTTTTGAGCACTGCATTACAGAGGTCATATGCCACCAGTTTTGAAAGAAAGAAGCCTTGTTAGAATTATGTAAGAATTCTCAGGAACATATTTCTGAATGTGATTTACCTCATGAACAGATTTTTGGAGGTGGGAGTGAAAACGTAGAATGATATAAAACAGTAAGCTGAAAAAAGTAGGAACTAAAGCAAAGAGAGAAAGACAAAATGTAATGAGTTAACTGAGAAAAATAGAAGCAATGTGTAGCAAATGGAGAGGAAACTTAGAAAAATCAACAGTATATCAAATGGTGCACACACCACAAGAGAAGCCTGAGTTTATTATCTTATTAACTATCTTACAACACACTTTCAAAAGCCCTGTGGTGAAAAACATACTAAGAAAGTGTGATCCACCAGAGTAGAAAAACAGATACCTGAGTACATCTTGAAACAAGTGAAAATAAGAAAATTGCTCAAGAGAATGAAGCCTTGTCTATGTGATAAATCAGAGATACTAATATTACTTTCCAACAACAACTACAAATCAAAATAAACACATTAACAAATGCAACTGACAAATGCAACTACAAATCAAAATAAACACATTAACAAATGCAACTGACAAATGCAACTGACATGCCTCTCTTTGAAACATTATGATATTGAACAGCAAGATACATTTAAAAGACAATAATGAAATATGATTATAGACATTTTATGAATTCTAGGAAATGTAATTATGAATATAATATGACTAATGAATAATTTAAAAATCATCCTTTAAAGACTGATAAATTTCGCACTAGCAAATTATGACTTAAAGAAGAAAAAAAAAAAACGTTACCTGAGCTGTTTTTGTTTTATAATGTTACAAGAATGGTCATATTAAAAAAAAATCTTTTTGATTGAAATAATGAAACAATAGTTCTTTGGGAGGGAACATCATTGATCAATAATCTTTTATGAATAGTGATCTTTCCATATGTGGTGAGATCTTTAAAACTTGAAATTCCTTTGGATAGAAATAGGACCCTTCTTCATTAAACTTTATCTTGGTCTGAATTTAAAGCTTTTTGATTTCTCTAGATCACCATTCAGTCATATACAATTTTTCACACCAGAGACACATATAATATATAAGAATATATTCATTGGTAATTTGATGTTTTTGAGTTATACTAAATGGACTTGTATCATTTAATTTTCCAGAAATTGCTGAATAATTCTTCCTTCAGTGTTGGTTTTTATTTCTTGTTTTTGTCATGTGACTTATTTGAAGATAATCACTCATTTCCTGCTCCTAAACTACCTTTTAATATGAGTTAGAACTAAACACAATACCAAAGCAATAGAAAGAGAAACAGGCTTATTTAATAATTAAATGTAACAACATATGGCATGAAATCAAGGGAGTCTGGACCGAATATTTCAGAGTAGCCACTCCCTTTGCAAATGCAATAATATGCATAAGATTTAATCCTGTATTCAGAAATTTTGTATTGATTTGCTTTTATAATTAATCTATAGTTTTATAAGTTGAGTTCAACTGAGTCTGAATACTTGAAGAGTAAAATGTTACTTCATCAATTTCTTAAAGTTTTCGAAGTTGTAATCAGTTTTCCATTCAATAATTCAGATATATTCTTCTCAAATAAGATTCAATATGTGAAAATATACTATAATTCCAATTTTAAGTGTTTACCCAATTTCTATATTATTTATTATATTCCTAATCCTTTAATTTGCATTATAATCTATAATTTCCCATTTATGTTGCTTTTTTTCTTCTTCAACATAGTTTTCTGATGTTAAGAACAGTGATCAAATAAGGACCTGAATGTCAAATTATTGGAAGGATTATTCCCTTCCCTCTACTCATGTAGCTCATGTTGACTGTAATTGAGTGACCAGATTTATCTCCATAGATTTTAGTGTTTGAGTGCTTAAACCTGAATTCTTTCTAGCAGTTGGGAAGTATTTTCTTTCTTTATAAGAACTGGAAAAAAAATAATTCTTCACAAATGTTGATGTTAGAACATGGTGAAACCTTGAACCGGGGTCCCTGGCTGAGAATTACCCACTGTGGGCATTTCAAGACCAGTAATACTCAATAATGTTGACAATAGAGGAAAGATGCATATCTCTACTAATTTGCGTAAAAGAACTATTGTAAAAATATGCATCAATGAATCAATTTATTTTTTTATTCAGTTCCTCCATGCACCAACCTATTTCTTCATGTGTCTTCTTAAAAATCAAGGATTAGACTATTTTAAACCATCTTATCTAAACAAAAGGAACAATTTTGAAACATAAGATTAAAATAACAGTGCATAAGTAAGATCATAAAGCAAAGCCATCAAGCCATCAAATAAACTTATTTAGAACTCTCTAACTTTTAAATATGTATTATATTAGCCATCCTTCACCTTGATTTAGAAAAAAAAAATTAAGAGTATCTTATTTCTTATATTGCGAGGAAGTAGTCTAGAAAACTGCCTTCTGAAACATTAATTTTATATGCCAATTTAGAAAACAAATCCACATGTTCAAAATAGCAAGAGCTACCATCAAGCAGCATTTTTGTTTCCTCTTCTTGTGAATGATTCTAACGTTATTATAAAAATAGAAGAGCTTGCATAGTTTGCGCTCAAAGTTTTGTCATCCAGATTGTCAGAGAGGCTCTTACTTAACAATGGGAATGAAGGAATCAACCTTAACCCAGGAATTGGAAATTAGGTAAATTTAAGTCATGTCCCCAAAATCATAGAAAAAAATAACTGTCATAGAAATACAAGCAAAATTAGCTTTTTTTCTCTCTCTCTTCTTAAAATCTGTACAAAGTGTTAATGTCTATGAATAAATGCTCTAAACTAGCTGGTTGATATTAAGAGAACATTTTAAATGAGAACTTGCATGCAAATTGAAGCACAACAGTTGTTCTCTCTAATTTTTATGAGTCACATAACAAATGACAGTTCTTTAATTGAAGTTTAAAGAACAAAATGACAGTTCAGAAAAGAAATATCGTAGAAATTGTTTCCCCTAGGTTTATTTCTATTCATTTGCTACAGTGGATTTGGAAAGCTGTGACAACATATCAATATAAAAAAATGAAATGCTTGAAGTTCCTTGGCAGAGACTGTGATATGTTCACCCAAACCTATTTCATTTTCCTATCACATAACCTGTTAGACCATATTTTACAATTTCTCTTGCACTTAAGTGAAGTGATTTTCTGAGTCCTGGCCAATAAAATATAAGAATGGTTATCTATGTCTATTTCAAGCCAAGTGGTCAATATTAAGAGTGTTCTTTCCCTCATAGCCTTTCTCCCTATCTTCTGGGAGAGTGAAGAAGACACTGAGGACATAGAGAATGGTGGCCTCACAAGGAGGGTTCTGAGTCCCTGAGTGGTCAGATGTAAGGCTGCTCAGCTAGAGTACCAGCATTGCTCTGTGATATGAATGAATAATAAGCTCTTATTTTCTTAAATCATTGGTAAATCAAGGTGTATCTATAGCAGCAAATGATAACTAAACCAACAGAGAAATTAGTTCTTTAGAATGGGGTGCTGTAATAAAAAAACATAAAATGTTTGACATTGGCTTAGCAGTTGGATTCATAGAAACGAGGTAGCAGACTGGAAAGCTAGAGATCCATACTATCAAATGCAAAATATTTAGTAAAAATGTCATCTACAGTCTCCTGGAAGGCAGATGTGACTGAGAAGCAGGTGGTCCAGGAAAGTGGTAAGAAAGAGTAAGCATGTTTGCATGCTTTTTGACACTATTGACTGCCTGTCATAAAGTACTACAACAAAGAAGTGAGCTCACGAAGAAATTGGCTGGATTTTAAAACAAGATTAAAAAGAACATAAGCTCGAGAGCAAGAACTTCTAACAAATAGAAAATTGTTTTAACACTCACCTCTTACTAACACTCTCTCTCTATTCCACAGTTATTTAAATGCTACTATTTACACAAGGCCCCTTTCCCTGGCAATATCTGGCACATAGTAGCTCCTTAAATAAAGAGTGAGAACACTATTATTATTTCCTCAATTTGTTGCCAAGAACGAATGAGTGTCCACCATATAACAGGCACTGAGAAATATATATGTTGAGTGTTTACATGTTTAAAGTATTAATTTAACAGAAGTTAATTAAGGAGAAATTAAAGTTTCAGTTTCCATTCTGATAGTCTCATGTGCACACATCTAAAAAAGAGGTCATTTACACAAATATAATAATGGAAATGCAAAAGGGTCATACATGTTTACAGAGTGTCATATATATGCAGTTTTCTACATGTACAAAATTACTACCATGCAAGTTATGCTACTACCCTTTAGTTAAATATTATAGGATCACGTGTGTTGGCAAATGAGGTTTAGGTTATTGGCAACTTGCAACAAGGAAGACAGCTTATCATGGAGAAATAAGAGGCATCTCAGTGAGAAGATAAGAAGAGGAAGTTTTATGATTTGGGCTTCCATTAGGTGATTTTAGAGAGGGTTCAGGAAGGAAGTGTTTTGCTCTGCATTGAGCGCTTGTTGGAAAGCAAAGGTGATTCTATAATTGGGTCTCCTATAATATTTTATGCAGTTGGTGGGAGAAATGGAACAGGTCTAAAGCTGTAATTGATTTAAAAAGAAAGCATCAGTAACTCATGTTATAATGAAAAAGAGAGTGCTTGGTCATTATTGTGATTTAGACAGACTTCATATATTTATCTATGCTTAGACGATTAAAAAGTTGCATTGTGCTGGTCCATCTCTATCACAATTTAGAGCGATTGTATCTGATGATGAACTCTGAAATAGTTTACATTCAACAGGAGAACAAGTTCTATCTCTTAGAGCCATAGCTTAGCTGTCAGGGATTGCTGTTTCCTTTCTTAGTCACAAGCTTGCAAATGAAAATGATGATTGGTTAGGTAAACTGCAAACATAAAAAGAAAATCATAAAAACATTGTCATTTTCAAATAAGGTGGAAAAACATCTATTTGTTTTGCTCAGAAGAGGAGACAGGAATTCTAATACTATAAATTTAAAATCTCGATACGTTCCGGCTCATCTTTTTTCTAAGATAATTCTCCTGTCAAAAATAAGCAAGAAAATAGTAAAGTTATAAAATGGACTTTGGCTACTGCCAGTCTTTTTTAGTTCCTCCCAAATTCTGTATGTTCAGAGCATTTTTTTTCTGCAAGTTAACAAAGCCAATGGAAATTCCGAGAAGAAGAATACATTTCTTCTCTCTAACTTTTCAGCTCGAAATTTCATTCTAATCAACATAATTTACTGAACAAAGTAACTACAGTATAATGTATATATCAGCATACTTGGCTTTCGTTTCCTTACAATTTAAAATAGTGCTTCAAACCTTAAAAAAAAAAAAAGACTACCAAATGTGGACTCCTATGCAGAAAGATAGATATATTAAATAAAGAAGCAAAATTTCATTAAAAACCTAATACATATAAAGCAGAGGTTTCAAATCAATGGTTCGTTATATGTTGAATCTGTGTCAAAAACGAGGGATAATACCTTAGTGACTTTTTGAAGAAGTAGACGATTTCTCCTGTGAGTTCTCTATGGACGTGCACTAAGGGAACACTGTTGTAACATAATACAAATTTGTCCCAAGGAGGCCAAGAATGAAATTCAAAATTAGATCAAGATATATGATCTAAAATTTCCCTGTGTCTCCTAAAACCACAAAAGTAATTTGGCCTTTGTGAAATCATGTGTAGATGGAAAAGATAAAAGCTTCCCTGCCATTTATACTTTGATAACAGATACCACACATTATTGGATCTAGGTTTTGTAATTCCTTCTCACAGAGGAGTCCTATTGCCTTAGTAGAAATTTATATAGAAAGTCAGGATCAGTTTGGGTGATAATCATTATGAAAGACTGAATTCTGAGACCTGAGTAGTAAAACATGTTACAGAGTGCTGTGATCCTTGACCTTCTTTCATCTAAACGAGAAGCAAAAATAAAATAAAAAGTTTTCCCCATGTTTTTCTTTTGTATGTAAAGGAGATTCTCTCTCTTTCTTTAGCAAATATTAATCTAGTAAAATTTTTATTTTTCTCATAGTTTTTTAAAAACCAGATTTGATAGAGACATTTAACCATGTACAAAGAGTACCTTTTTTAATGTCTATATTTGAAATTTAGTAATTTCTTTTCCTGAATTACTGAGAGGAAAATTATAGCTTTGATAACTTTCTTGTATATTTAAATATGGGGCTTTTGTGCCTAATTATTGAATTTTTAAGAGGCTTGTAGATAGTGTCACTAGGAAATTATTACAATTTAAGGCAAATAATATATTTATTTTTAAAATATTTAGTTGATGTATGAGGTGTCATAGGTTTATGTTTAACATGTTGGGAGTCATGTAAAGTAAATGAGTAGAAGTGGAAGTTTTATATCTAAAACTTTAGTTTACAACAGCTTTATTTGAAGAAAAGCAAATTCTTGATTATTAAGATCTGCATTTATTAGGAATCTTGTTTAATTTTCTCCCCTGGTGAGAGTGAGGTCGTATTAATTATGACATTGTAGCAAATTTTAGCTCCTACAGGTTTTTAAAGGTGCTACAGAAGAACTAAGAGCAGGTAAAATTTGATTGAAAATTAAATTTTCTAAAGAATGGCTATCATCAATAAGACAAGTAATAACAAATGTTGGAGAGGTTGTGGGGGAAAAGGGACCCTCATACACTGCTGGTGGGAACTTAAACTGGTATAGCCACTATGGGAAACAGTATGGAGATTCCTGAAGGAAATTAAGAAATAGAAATACCATGTGACCCAGGAATCCCTCTTCTGGGTATCTACCTTCCAAATTTGAAAACATTTATCTACAGATATGTGTATCCCAATGTTCACAACAGCATTATTACAGTGGTCAAGATGTGAAAACAACTGAAGTGTCCTTTGATAGATAAGTGGAAGAAGAAGAGATGCTACATATATACAATAGAATATTATTCAACCATAAGAAAAGATAAAATTCTGCCATTTGTGACAATATGAGATAATCATGCTAAGTGAAATGAACCACATAGAAAAAGTTAAGAACCATATGATTTCACTCATATGTGAGATATAAAACTGAAAACAACAAATGAACAAGACAAACAAAAACTTGTAGACAACAGTTTAATGGTTACCAGAGGGAAAAGGGGAAGGTTATAGGGGGTCAAATATATGGTGATAGAATGAGATTTGACTTTGGATGGTGAACACACAATGCAATACTCATGTGACGTATTATTGAATTCTACACTTGAAACCTATATAATTTTATTAACCAATGTCACACCAATAAATTTTTTAAAAATAATAAAAATTGAATAATACGATTAAAAAAAAGAAATAACTGCTATGTTTTTAGAGCAATGAGTTTATATGAAGTTTTTGATTATCTGAGAAACAAAAACTAATATCACATGTTTACATAAAGCCTAGATATTTCTCATATTTTTTGAGTCGGAAGTGACAGTCTTCCTATGAAAAGGGTAATGTGGGCGTTTTAACCCCATTGGAAAACAAAAGTAAATTAGTAATTAATTATTTGAGGTTCTGATTTAAAAGTGGCCACAGAGGTTTTAAACTAGTTCTTTCTATACTACAATTTTGTCTTCCGTACACAGTTCCATGGGATATGAGGTTATGGTCATATAGTATATATTACTTTTCTCTCTTTTCCTACCTTTAACATCTAATGGCTCAATTTTAATACTAAATTATTTTTAGTCTTCTCTATTACTAGTGATCTTAGATTTATCACTTAAAAATATTTTTTTCTAAGATTTACCTACCTTTCCCTTTTTCCAAGGGAAAAAAAATCACAATTTTTTTCTCTCGTTGCTTTTTTCTTTCTTTGGTCTGCATGTTATTACACCTGTTATTTGAGTATTAAAAATAATTATTCTATCATAGGAATCCATCTTCTTAGGATTCCAGCAGAGGGTCAAAAATTTACATTAAATGTTTCTTATTTTGACATCTAAGCTGTCATTAAAATAGAAAATAACTATTTTGAATTTACAGAGGTGAATGATATAGAAAGAGTAATGCATATTTTACTAAATTTATTGTGCAAACTAAAAGGAAGACTATTTTAAGTTGTCAACATTAATTGCACATTTTTTGGATGAACAATAAATATATGTTCATCAGATAACAATAGTGACAGAGCAGAGTAATGAACAGAAATCAAAAAGGAAATTTCCAGTAAGGTAATTACCTCTAAGACAGTATGTTATTCCTGAATCATAGCGATGTTTTCTTTCAAGTATTTGTCAAGTATTCAT
>NW_011888784.1:20328552-20330775 GCF_000151845.1 Pteropus vampyrus | reverse complement strand
AAAAGGAAATTTCCAGTAAGGTAATTACCTCTAAGACAGTATGTTATTCCTGAATCATAGCGATGTTTTCTTTCAAGTATTTGTCAAGTATTCATTATTTGCCTATATTTCTTTTATGTCACATTTTTGAGACATGTTTTCTCCTTTATTTCTACAACAAAAACATACTATTAAGTGTATTTTAAACTGAAAGCCAAAATGGTTATATTTTAGCATTGTAATATGTTGTCAGAAGTTTCTGCAAGGCTGTAAAAAGTAAACTTATTTAACTGTGTAGTTAGAGACCATTCATTTTGGTTATGGGAGGGTTGAAGGATCAGGAAAACAAAGGACTAAAATAGTTGAGATAAAAAATAAAATATTGATGCAAAAAATAAGATATTAAAAATAATATCTTAAAATTAGAATATTTAAAGTTTACAGTCTTATAAATATCGATATTTAGTCTCTTAGTGATTGCTTTGATTCAGCAATATTATATTAAATATCAAGGCCTAATAGAAGATATATGGTGCTAAATAGGAAGAAATATGGGAAGTTGCTCAAGTCAAAAATGACTAGGGAGAGGACAGAATTAATGAAGATGGTGATAATAAATCCAATATGATGCAGTATCGTCATGATCACATAATGACATTTTGGTCAACGATGGATCATATATATGATGGTGGTCTTATAAGATTATAATGGAGCTGAAAATTTTCTATTGCTTAGTGATGTCATAGCAACTGTAATATCATAATGGAATACATTACTCACATGTTTGTGGTGATGACACTGTGTAAACAAACCTATTATGCTGTCAGTCCTATAAAAGTATAGTGTATGAAGTATAGTACATACAATTACACAGAGTACATAATACTTGAAAATGATAATAAATGACTGCTACTGGTTTTTATATTTACTATACTACACATTTTATCATTATTTTAGATTGTATTGTTTCTACTTATATAAAAAAAAGTTTGCTGTAAAACACTATACCATGTTACCCCAGCAGGAGCCTCATACATCTCATGTTTGCCATGTCTCTTGACTTCATCATTTTATGGTTGATTTAATCTTGTGTTATTCTGTATAGCAACAGACTGTTCAGGTTTATAGCTCAGGAGCAATAGGATATACCATATAGCTTAGGTGTGTAATAGGCTAAACCATCTGTATTTGTGTAAGTGCTCTGTATAATGTGAAATCACTTAACAACACGTTTCTTAGAATGTGTCCCCCTCCTTAAGTGACTCATGGATGTAAATAGATGAAAGATATTCAGATATCCATGGGGATTTGAGGAGTGATTGCTTTAAACAAAAACATTTTCAGGAGAAAATAAATCACTTGAGCTGAATCTTTAAGGACATAAAGAATTTCTTTATACCATGGTGAAATGGGAAATAATGAAAAGGAGTTGAGATGTATGAACAAAGTCACAAAAACTAGCAACTATGGAGTAGATATTTAAAAACTGAAAATAATCTCAATTTATTATAATTTACTATTTGAATAATGACAATTACATTTAGGGGAAAAAAATCCTGTTCCATAGTATGGAGGGAGTAGCATACTGGGATTAGAAATTGGGATGTAGTTTGTTTGTTGCAGAGAGCATTAAAATTCAGAATGACTAGTATGTGAGCTACAATTACCTATTGTTTGTTTTGAAGAGCAATTCTGGTCTAGGGAAATCTAGTGTAAAATAATGCTATGGTATTGTAGAAAGTGAAAGATTCCGAAACGTGGTGATTGCAATTTGATTCAAAAGAAGAATGAAAAGATGGATAGAATTGTAAAAAATTAAATATCAGTCAAATATAAGAGATGACAGGAAAAGCTAAAATTAATTCATATATTTCTTTTTACATGCAGTAAGACTCTTAAAAGAAATAGGAAAGTTGGGAATATTGGGTTAGAAGAAGAGACATTTGGTTTGGAAATTTTAAATTTAATTTTTTGGCAACATCTCTGGGTAAAACTGTCCATGAGGTACTTTGTAATGTGCCTCTAAACTTCAGAATGAAAGCAAGAGAATGATTATTAGGATTTGGAGTAAAATTGTAGGAGATAATTTTAGGCTGTGTGGATATATGGGAGTGCCACGGGCTCTACATGGACTGCATTGCTGGAGATACTGATACTAGAAGCCTCTGGGATAAGTTTCAGGAATAGAATTAACCATCTAAGATCTAGAAGAATGTTTACAAAAATGTTGATAATGAGAGATGA
>NW_011888784.1:20315017-20328502 GCF_000151845.1 Pteropus vampyrus | reverse complement strand
AGTTTGTTTGTTGCAGAGAGCATTAAAATTCAGAATGACTAGTATGTGAGCTACAATTACCTATTGTTTGTTTTGAAGAGCAATTCTGGTCTAGGGAAATCTAGTGTAAAATAATGCTATGGTATTGTAGAAAGTGAAAGATTCCGAAACGTGGTGATTGCAATTTGATTCAAAAGAAGAATGAAAAGATGGATAGAATTGTAAAAAATTAAATATCAGTCAAATATAAGAGATGACAGGAAAAGCTAAAATTAATTCATATATTTCTTTTTACATGCAGTAAGACTCTTAAAAGAAATAGGAAAGTTGGGAATATTGGGTTAGAAGAAGAGACATTTGGTTTGGAAATTTTAAATTTAATTTTTTGGCAACATCTCTGGGTAAAACTGTCCATGAGGTACTTTGTAATGTGCCTCTAAACTTCAGAATGAAAGCAAGAGAATGATTATTAGGATTTGGAGTAAAATTGTAGGAGATAATTTTAGGCTGTGTGGATATATGGGAGTGCCACGGGCTCTACATGGACTGCATTGCTGGAGATACTGATACTAGAAGCCTCTGGGATAAGTTTCAGGAATAGAATTAACCATCTAAGATCTAGAAGAATGTTTACAAAAATGTTGATAATGAGAGATGAGTGTACACTACCAGCACCAAAAAAAAAAAAAAGGTCAGAGAGCTCTAATAGAAAGAAGTTATGTAATTTTAGAAAATATGTCAATAAGATGTAAATGGTAAAGTTCCACTTTTAGGGAGTTTGAGGTATATCGAAGAACAAGTCTGGGATATGGAAAATAGGTTCATAGCATTGTTTAACTGATATGTTTTAAAGGAGAGATTCTCTGTAACAGACATGATTATTTATTCCTTTTTAAAAGTATTATTTTCAGTGGATTGCGTTTCCTTTCAAGGCTTGAATAAAGTCTGACATGCTTTACTGTTATTGCATAGGAAGACTGGTACTATAACCTAACACCTCTTAATCTTGTTTTAAAGAGAGAAAAATGTGGCGTAATGGACGAGGATCAAAAAAACTTTGGTTAAAATCTCATTTTCCAACACATTAGCTCCAATGCACTTTTTTTGCTGGTCAAGCAAATTTTAGATGATGAAGTCAGATTCCAAGCTTTACTGAATCTTGTCCTAGATGGTTGAATTCTAGACTAATGTTTCAAATTTGCATAATTCAATTGTAAAGTGCAAACTATTTTTTTATATATGAAACCATTCTACTGTGAGTTAATGAACATGAATCTATTCCCAGAATGGAACCCCAGTTGAAATATTTATAAATTTGGGATTCCCCACACTGTAGAATGGAAGGCATGTAGTCACTCTTTGAGGTTCTATCTGAAACACCCAGGATTTTTTTTCTTTCTTATTCATTTTCCTCAGTCATTTGTACAGTATTACCTCATGGTTTGGTTGCAAACCAAGAGGACTATGGCATCAGAAAAATAATGAAAATGGTTAAGGAGTACGTGCTTCATAATGTAGTAGTGATCGCTCACTCCTGTTGGTAATAAGGCATGACCTGGAAATCATTTAAATGATGATAAGATTATGCCTTTCTTCCATAAGGCAGCATCAGCTATGTGCAACAATAAACCTAACCATCAATATAGTCAGTTCAGAGGGAAAAATAAGGGAAAAAAGTCAGATAAAACAGATTTTACTCATTTTTATGGAAAATATTTAAAAAATTAAGCAAAAATAAAAATCATTTGTGTGGCACAGTGACCCAAACAGAAAAGAATTAATCAAATATTTTCAGTTTAATAAATATAGGGATGTTACATTAACAAAAAGACTTTAGCCCAAATGATGTCTTCCTTTGTGGTAAAAGTAAGATGTAAAAGAAATGTATCTTTTTAAAAAAAGTTTTATCTACACTCAATTTCAATTCTAATCTAAAAATGTATAAGTGCCATTTTTTTCACTACGTATTTTTAAGATAGCTTTAACTAGTGAAGTGTTTAAAGATATCTTAGTTAAAGATAGCTTTAACTAAGTGAAGTGTTAGACAAACTTATTTCTAGTAATACTTAATGATTTCATTTTAGATAAAAACATAAATCTTCACATGATATATAAAACTAAGAAAGTCATTTTAATGCTATAGATAATTTGGAATTAATCTTACTCTTTGAGTTAGGCAGCTGTGATGAAAATAACTTATAACACTTAACTTAAAATTAGTTAAAACAGGATGAAATGTCCGCTGCATATCATTGAGCAACACCTTGTCTGGAAGTTTGATTTTTTTTTTCCTTTTCCAAATGTTCCCATTAGGCAAAATGCATGTTTCATGACAACTTGATGATAAATTTAGAAATTAATAAGTTTTTGAAATCAAGATGTAACTTTTTTATTAGTATCCATGGTATTTAAACTAGGGCCTTTTTTCCTATTCATGGTTTCTCACAATATTGCATATTTCTCATCTACCTCTAAATTAAGTACCTAAGACATATTTGCTTCTCTGGCATTCAGATGTATACTTTTATATGTTTAAGTCAATTATATATTTAGATTTATCAAAATATATAAATAAGATAGATGTTTGAAAAAAATTAAACATTTGCAGTGGCATAAACTTTTTCTAGGTGCTATTTTACAAAGATATAACTAGCAGGTTAGAGTATAAAATTAGTATACTGTGCAAATCCAAAAATTTGCAGACAATACTTACACTGAAAAATTTTATGGATGCATTTAACGTATAGTCGATGGCCGATTATAACATTTGCACAATGAGATAATAGAGAAACAAAAGTCTATACTGAAATAAAACAAACTTCTCTTTATTTACTATAAGGTCTCTAAAATTAAGATGTAAGTACTTTAATGTATTATAATAAAACAAGCTACGTGGAAAATAATATTGTAAAATGCATACTCATTTGAGGAAGCATTTTTTATTTAAATGAGAAAACATTACATAATAAAACACTGATATTACTAAAGAAATGCTTTAGTACTTCTCAGTTAACCTCAATTTTTTAAATGTGATTAAGATAATAAGACTAAGAATTTGATATGAATACATTGGCTCAGTTAATGTCCACTAACACTACATGGGATCAACAATTCTCCCAAAGCCATATAACTGGAATTACAATACCAGGATACAGACCTGGATCTTTTTTTACTCCAGACCAGCACTTAGCCTCTCTTCAAACTGCCTTTGTTATGACAAATGAATTAACAATGAAAATGAAAACATTACAATTAATCTTCAGTTCTGCTGAAGGGATATTTTTTTAACAGGAATCAAAGAATAGGAACAAAATTAAAACTATCCCCTGAATAACTAAAGTTTCTTCTATGATTGATTACATGCAAAGATAATTTTAGCTCTTGAAACAAAATTAAAGTGTCATTGTTGCCACTAGGAGACATACTACTACTTTCACAGAGGATTCCTTCAGAATCCCTAGGGTAAGCTCTTAGACATAGACATATAGAGTAAAACTGAAGAATCTAGAGAGACATGACACAAACTAAAGTTCACCTGCATTTCACCATGTAGAGGAATCATTTAAAAAATGTAAATATATTTTCTTCCCTTTAAAAAAAATTTTAATGAGCATGCATGTGTTTTCATGTGTGTGAGTCAGCTTAATATTGACAAAATAAATTGACTTTTTAGAATTTAATATTACATCATAATGATTTCTCCATTCCATTAAATATTAATTGAAAAGATGGTTTTAATGAACTCATGATAATCTGCTATATTATTGAGAGCATCTTTGAGAGTTAATCATTTATATAAGAAAGTCCCAGATATATTAAAATAATAAAGTGCTTTTTTGTTAAATACTATTTAGTTCTGTATCTAGTAGAGTATATGAATTATATTTCTGGTATGTATTTTTTTCTGGAATATTCTGGAAAAGGAAATGTTTTTATTGGTCCCTAAAATTCATCAGCACAAAAAGGTAAAACATGCATAATTTCTAAAGTTTCTCCCTAATACTATTAGCTGCTTTTCGTGTTTAACTGGAGACTGTAGATTCATTACTATTAGTAGAAAAGACTATCTTTATCTCCACTGAATTGCCTTAGCTCTTGGTTATTTTGGGTCTTTTGCCTTTCCATATAAAATTTAGAATCAGTATATCACTGTCCACAAAGATATCTACATGCAGAAAAATGAATCTAGATACAGATATTATACCTTTTTACTTTGAAATCTGTTCTACTCAATTGCCAAATAAGGAATTATCCTAGATTCATCATTTCTTACAACCCTCATATTTAATATATCAGCAAATAAGTTTTGTCATCCATCACCCAAAATAATTCTTCACATAAAAGCAAGAGTAAATCTTTTGAAAATATAAATGAAATCACATTGCTCTCTAGCTTAAAATGCTTCAAAGACTTCAAATTGTATTTAGAATAACATTCATATTCCAGGCTTTTGAGTTTCTATATGATCTCATTGTTTCTTCAACCTGAAGAGCACGCTGTATGTCACTAGTTATAGACCACTAGTTTGTTTGAACACATCATAAGCTTTTCTAACTGAGAGACTTTACACATGGAATAGATATATACAATTTTTTTTTACTTACTAAAATGATTACTCAGAAAGTTATTCGCTGGCCAATTTACTTACAATAGCCACCCTAAATTAGTCATTTCCATTCCTTGTTTATTTCACACATGATATCTATGAGTATCAAAGTTTTTGTATTTGTTTGTTAACTTGTAGTCTCGCTATCTCCACACTGAAATGTACATTATGTGAGAGCAAAGAAGCTGTCAGTGTTCCTCACTGTGGAATCCCAGGTGCTTAGCACAGCTTCTAGCACATTGTAGGTATTCAATAACTAATTTTGGATGAATTAATTAAACTAAACCTCTGGATAGTTCTCATTATGTATATTTTACACACGCAATTATAACAGTGAATGCAAGGCAACAATTGTTTGGTCTGCTTATTACTCCTTCTTCTGAGAATAACAGTGCCTTCCATAAACCCTACCCTACTACAGTTTTGCCTATCACGTAACTTCTTTATCCTTCCATTATCTAACTAAACCCTAGTCATGTGTAGGAACCAAACCCAAGCTGAGCTAACTAGAAACTTTACCTAGGATCGTAAAATTTGAAATCAGAAAAAGCTTAAGATAGAGCCTTTGAAATTGATGTTGGCCAAGTCTATCATGTAAGAAAAAAATGTGAAAAAATAATAAAACAAACACAAATAGAAAAAAGTATATTAGATAAAACAGTCAGTGTTTGAAATCCAAACTTTCTCAGTCTAGGTTCCTTCCTGCCTTTTGGTTGATTTGTTCAATTTCTTGAATTTATTTAGCCAATAAATTCTACCCCCAACCTTAGCCCTATATTACTTAGAATAGGATCTCTGGCATATTAAACTGAAAAAGTACTAAATAATGAAATGTACATTTGTGTTCTTCATTAACAATGTAGCAAATATAGACCGCACAAGACTTGAGGACTTAAATACAACTATATACCCTGCTCATCACATGGGAATAGATACACACAAAGGCATGTTTTTCACCTGTTAAGCCAATGGCCAAAACTTGCATAATTTTCTAAATGTTGGTACCAGATGATACAACTTACAGGTTGAATTTAATTTGTCCTTCATGATCAAATTTCAAACCATTCAAATTTTCTGCATTTCTCAGTTTGTTGTCTCTGTTGAATTTTATTGATGTTTTATTGAGCATTAAGTTTCTTTCAAATGGGATTTCAATGTTCTATTAATTACAGTAAGAGCCTTAAAAGTAGCATTTAAATGTAGATACAAGATTAATACCTTTGAGTATCTGATTGTTGATAGATAGCAATATATGTTTTTTATATCTCTAGTATAATTCTTATTAAGATTACTGTCAACAAGCTACAGTGCATCACATCAAATGGCAATGTAATGTGCTGTAATTTCTATTTCTAATTCTACACTGTTTTTTAGAGCCCTATCATTTCTACTTTATTGCACTTGTTAAGCAGGACAAGGTATGGCGTGCAATCTAATGTTTTACTAGGATATTTCACAGTGCACATTTAATTACAATAATAATTCATTGAAGGATTTCTCAGAATGACAGTTTTGTTTGTATATAAAATAAAATTATGCTTTAGTTTAAATTGTGAAGAAATAAAAAATAGAGGACTGAGTCTGATTTGATTATCAACCACATTATTTGCATATGTATCTTAAGGGAAGCTAGTTATAAAATTGCATATTTATAATGTGATTGCCTAAGATATTTGGTAACTAAGACATCAAAATATGAAGATATGATACCCTTTTTGTTTCTAAAAATCTTGTTAAAATTTTAGCAAATATACTATTTAGAGACATAATATTAAACTGAGATAATTTATAATATTGGGTCTACTTTTTATTTATTTTTTATTTTATTTTTACCATTGGATTATTTTACTAATGAAAAGAGATCGATTTCTACTCTGTAAGAAGTATGGTTAAAGTATGTGAGAATACCACTTTTTCAGTTCTTATCATAAAAAAATGATTTTACAAATACATTCAGAATTCAGAATTAATTCTTGTAAGATTAATTTACATGTAATTAATATAATTCCAACATACTTCACCTTGATTCAAAACAGTATTGGGGCTAATACTTTAGGCTCACTTTTTTTAGAAAATAGATGAATTCATAAATATGAGATCCAAGAATAATGAGACTTTATTTGTTTATGCAACTGTTAAAAATTGAAAGCCAATACTTTATCAGGAGTAGAAATTATTACCAAATTTTAAATGTTAAAAACTTTATAACACTTTAATGAATAATATTTCAAGGTATAATAACTAATTTAGAATTGCTATAAGTGAAAAACTAAAAAAAATTATGAGGTTTGAAACTTGATTTGATTTCTAGTTCTTGTACAAGACAGAAAATTAGTGAATGCAATTCAAATCATTTGAAAGAGTGAGCAAGGCAACCTGAACTACAACACACCACTGTGATAATTTTCTTCTCCATCTCATTCATATTCCCTAGATAAATAACCTGTTAATAATTCAAGACAACTTTTGAAATCATATAAGACATTTTGGTTAGTACATGTTATCATTAGGAATATTTAAGGTGCAAATAAGAGAAAATGAAGTTTAAATGTTTTAAAAAATAAGATAATGTAATTTCCTTATACTATCTAGATGTTGGGAGTTAGATCCTTAACAGTCTAAATTAACTAAAAATTTAAAAACATAAAAATCTCAGGGGCTTATATTTTGTATATTGCTATTTTTCTATGTGTCAGCATTGTCCTCAAGACAGTAACTCTCCTGGTTGGAAGAGATTCGGACACATTAAGGCATCAATTCAGATTTTTAAAAGTCACCAGAGAAAGAAGAAACTTTGTCTTCATATAGTCTCATCTTAACTTCCCAGCAGACTTCCTCTAATGTTTTATTATTTAGAATTGAGCCAATGTTAATATTATCTGGTACTGGACCCTTCGAAATGTCAGGTACAAACTTCCAGTAATAACCTTCGAGGCCCTATGTTCCAGTAGGAAAAGTTCAAGATAAATGAGGGCTATGTGACCTACATCAAAGTTTGGGAGAGTGAGAAATAAATATTTATTATGCTTAGACACTTATTAATATACCTTAGAAGTAGGATAATATAAACATTCAGTTCCTGCTTCATTTGTTACTAAATTGCATGCTGTAACAAATAAACACACAACCTAGGTGGCTTTGTTTTACTAACTGGTGCATTTTTCATTTAACGTTTCCCTGGACATTTGCATGTAAGTCCCAGCATATAATACATCTATTATTGACTGAATTGTGTTCCTCCTGTCTCAAATTCATATTTTGAAGCCATAAACCCCAATGTTACTGTATTTGGAGATGGGGTTTTTAAAGGGATGATTTAGGTTAAATGTGTTCATAAGGGTAGAACCCTCAACTAATATGACTGGTGTCTTTATAAGTAAAGGAAGAAACACTAGGGATACATAGGCATAGAAAAAAGGTCATGTGAGTAGACAGCAAGAAGGCAGCAATCTGCAAAGCAAGGAGAGCATTCTGGAGAAACCAAACCTGCTGAAATCTTGATCTTGAACTTCTAACCTCCAGAACTGTGAAAAAATAAATTTCTGTTGTTTAAGCTACTCAGTCTGTGGCACTTTGTTTTGTCACCCTAGAAAAATAATATAATATCTAAAACTGATTTTTTTCCTTTTGTATATGTTCAATTCTATATTATTTAAATATCTCTGTCTTTGAAACACCCAGTTTTTTTCTGCATGAAATTCTCTAGATACTACCTCTAACATTATTTATTACTTTTGAATATTTCTGTTCTCTGCATTTTAACTTACACCATTTTTGTTCAGCCCCTAGTCTTCTATTGTCTGAACTTGTACAACAGCCTTACAAATACTGTTCTTGTTCCCAGTCTCTCCCTGTGTAAATCTGTCATCTGTAATTGAGATTAGAGCAATTATTATGGAATGCAAATCTGCTTATATCACTCATTTGTTTCAAAGATTTATATTACCCCCAATATTTTATAGTATGGCAAAAAAAAGACCTTCATAATCTATTCTCAATCTTTTTTTGTGTCTTCATCACAAGACCAAGTTTAAATATTGCTGTTTCTTTGAAGTCTTTCTTCATTAACCAAAAAATTATTCTCTTCTCTTCTAATTGCATAGAGACTGCAGCTTTACCGTAGTGTTTTTTATTGTTGTAATTATTTTCCTGTCTGCCCTTTCACTAAATGGAAGCAACAGTCTTTTATTTATCATTTTACTGGCTACCATGTGGACATTTGCTCAAGCAGGTTATGTATTTAAAAATTGTATGCTCACTTAATTAATGGATTCTTTATTTATTCTTAGAGGTTCTTTATTTCTTTTATAATAAATGGAAGGACATCCTAGGCATTTACCTACAGCTCCATTATTAATATACTTTGTATTACAATAAATGTTATAATATTAACCTGTTTGACTAAATTAATGTTATAGGATTCTTATTAATTGAATTAAATTTAATCTACATTTTACCTGTGGCATGCAAGATTATTCAGCATCTATGAATTTCCTTGTTAAGACTTACATTATTAAAAACAAAAAAAAGACTGTATTTCTAATAAAAATCTTTTAAAAATATACTTAAATGTATATTCTAAGTATTTATTTTTATTTGAAAAATTAGAATTTTAAATATTCTAAAAACAGTGAAATAAGTTTGATTCATTCTTACTTGTTATGCCCTCCCCTCAAAATTTACTAATGAGCCATTCACATCATTTTCTTTCCTGTTATTTTCCTACTTGACAAAGTAATAATAACAGTAATAAAGATTAAGGTCTTGTCTTCCATAATATGTTAACTTCTGTCTTCCATGTTCTGTGGAATCTCATGATAAAGGCCTTTTTGAGCAATTATGGCCTGACTGCTTCATGTTGATGTTTGGTCTGTAGGAGCTAATGAAGAGTGAGTTTTGAAAATCAGAGACAATGTGCAGTATTGAAACTATCTTTTTTTCAGGGTCACAATGAATCATACATGTCACTCACTTTCAGATTTCAAAATGAATCTGTTGCTTTAAAACCAAATTTAGCAAGTTTATTACATATTATGTAGTTGTTTGTTTAGCTGTATAATTAGCATAGAAATCTGAGAAGGGACCCCTATCCTACAAATTAAACCTGTTGCAGTGTTATTCAATTATAGTTGTTTTAATACTTTCCCTTGAAAACATCTTATTACTTTGATTTGCTATTTGATTATATCATATTTTAAAATAGGCATCTTTTAACTTCTTTGCGTTCTAAGGACTAAGGCTGCAAATAAATAATTTATGAGGGAGGTTTTTTTTAATTATGTAAAATGACATATCTAGTTATCTCTCTTTTTTAAAAGATGTGTTGGGAAAAAAAAGGAAAAATTGAGTGAAAGTGGCTATAAAAGATAAAAACAAGTGTCATATTTTCTGTAGTCAGAAAAAAACCAAGCTTGAAAATACCAAGCTTGAAAAAAAATGTTATACCAGTTAATTTAGAAAAAAGAAAAGATGAATTTAGTTAATAAATAGCTATTTTGCCGAAAGTAATTCTTTTTATTGAATAAGGACAATATTTATCTTTGTCCTTAGCAATCTTAGCTTTAGGCAAAAAATTTTTAAAAAGTACATTACATTTATGACAGATTTAAATTCTAATGCACTTTTGAGTCAAAGAAGCTAAATATATGACTCTACTTCACTAATAGACATGATAAAACTTGGAATTCTGATAATTGAAAATAATTAAATGTAAGATACATATCTTATATTTTATCATTCTGAATATTGGGATATTATTTTTCACCTTTTTATTTAAGATAATTGTAATAAAATTGCCTATTATGTATAACTTCATGAAATCAAAACTGACACCAGATTTTCTTTTTCTGTTGTAGCTGAAAATTCCTGGAAAACTTTCATTCCACAAATCCATTCAGGTTTCCCAAAGCCCCATTAGAGGGATATATAATTCCTCTCTTCTGTAGCTCATCTGTTGCATTATTAGTCCATTTTCCATCATATTTCAGGTATCTACTTGTTTGACAAGCGCACTTCTGTTACTAGTGTCAGTAGCTGATTGTTCCACTACGGCCTTGGCAGTGGAACATTCACTGACTTTCATTTGCTATTATTCTCAAAGTATAGGACAGGCTTGATAATAGTTATTAAAAATAGTTATTCTTGAAAACTGCATATCAAACATACCCTGAGAATTCTTTCCCATTCCTCCTGCCTAGCTTCACACATACCTCTACATGGCAGGCAGCAACTCGCTGGCTCTACCTCCTGCCCTCCGCCCCTCCCCAGTAATCTCTAGGGAATCCTTGCCTCACATCCCTGGCCCAGTTAGACCTTTGACTTTAAAACAGAGATTTCTTTTTATTTCCCAAGATTAGTGGGTGTGACAAACAGATGTGATCATTTTGTTGTAAGGGGTCTGTGACTAGAGACCAGAGGATAGACTGTGAAATAATAAGAAAAATATGTATCTGTGTCCCCAGTTCCTGCTGATATTTGGTTTTTGATTCCAGTTTCTGACACAGAGTACCTAAAACACAGAGTACCCTTGCAATTTTCTGATTAATAGGGGCATCTGACACTGAGCTTTCAAATCCCTTGGAATTTCTTGGGGGATGGGAGCATTTTTTGTTCTAATGAAGTAACTTTTTGTGAGCTCATGGATGAGGCCTGGTCGTTAGAAAGACCAAGCCATTATTAGAAGCTTGGAATGTTCAGCCCAAGCCCCCATCCTCCGAAGAGAGAGGGGCTAGGAATGAGTTAGTAAACAAGAAACAAAAATTGAGTATGGGATTCAGGTAGCTTCCAGGTCAGCGAATACATACACTTGCTGGGAGGGTGCCACACCCCTCCTCCAAACGGAAAAAAGGTTGTGTGCTCAGAACCCTTCATGACCTTGCCCTATATATTTCTTTATCTGTATGTTTCTTTGTATACTTTAAAATATATTTTGTAATAAATCAACAATAATAAGTAAACTGTTGTCCCATGTCTTACAAATTATGGAATCTCAGGAGGAGGTCATGGGAACCCTGATTTATAGATGGTCAGTCAGAAATGGCAGCCTGGACTTTCTAGAAACCTAGACTTTGGCCTGGTGTCTGAAGTGGGCTGCAATCTTGTAGGACTGAGTCCTGAACCCGTAGAGTCTGTGTTAACTTCAAGTAAATAGTGTTAGAACTGAATTAAATTGCAGGACCCCCAGATGTTGTTGGAGAATTGGTCAATATCGGAAAACACACATCCACATACAAAATCTGGTGTTAAAAATATTTTGAGTGTTAAAGAAAAATGCAGTAAGTTTTTCCTATACAATAAAGGAAGTTTAAATATCAATGAGGACATTTTTACTAGAAATCTGAAGAGAAACTTGTACTAAATTTTGGTTGAACTATGAGCCAAATAAACTTGTGCTTCTGGTTAAAGAAATTTTCATACAGAATGTCAGAAGTGTCAATTAGCTTATTTTTGCTACATTTGATATATTGTTTCAAGAAAGTGATTATTTACTATAAAACTCTTTAGTTTTTAAGTAGCAATTGAAAAAGTTGTCCACACTAGAACTTTTCTGAGGTCAAAAATAAAACTGTTTCTCATCTCAATATCTCTAGCTGGCAACATATATTCTTTAAGTAAGAAATAGCCTTATGGAAAACGTCAAATCCAGATTGCTTTTAGTAAAATGTGGTCTTAGGGCCAAGATCAAATTATGTAGAGGGTATAGGATCCTTTGTTAAGACTTGAGGATGAATTAAGATAGTGCCTCAAACACATGAAAAAGGACATCTGAGAAGTGTAAGTGGATTATTTCACAGCATTCTGATTCCCAGCCAATACAGAGAGGTAACCTCTTGGCCTGCACCACTCTGTCCTCTCAAGAGAATATGGCCATATGAGTGACTTCAGCTACACCTTGTAGAACAGAAGAACCACCCACTGATCCTAATCAATCAAATTTAATAAAAAGTTACTAAGGGTTCAGGTGGTATGTTCCACAACATTAAATAAAGGATATATAATCTAAAACAATATGAAAATATAAGAAATTAATAGAAGTGTGTGATAAGTATGAGTGTTCATAATTTATAATTTTAGCAGATATGAACTATCTCATTATAAACTATTTTTAAAGAAAGCAATAATGTAACCAAACAGTGTTTGTTTAAGTTTTAATAGCTGCCACATGGATGATTTTCTAATTATCAAGTTATTCTTATAATTATAGAAATGATTTTTTGAATCTAGCAGTCATAATAGAATTCTGTGTTCCTGTAGCATTGTCACTGATATTATAATAATGATCTACAACTGTAACAAAAAATCCATTTATGTAAAAAACACATTCAGCCAAATGTATACAAGTTAAACTCTATCCTTTAATGTTATTACGTATTCAAAGCAGACAGTTGCAAATGATTAAGTGAAAAATCGTTAAGACACAAAGATAATGCACAGAGACTGTCAAGGTCATATGTATGAGAGCCCTCTCTTCCCCATCTTTAGAAGACATTTGTTTACAACATTAGGTCAATGATAACAATTAACTCTATATTTTGACATTCGAAAATACAGTATTGTACTGCTATGTTTAAACACTGAAGTAATTTTTATTCAAAGTCTAGATATATATCTATTGTCGACATTTGTTTTTTAAACATGTCTTTTAGTTTTTTGTAATTTTCTTTTCCAATGGCAATTTTAGTTTTCCATATTATTTGAACAAGTCCTTCTCTGAAACCCATCTAACATTAATTATACTGTTTCCATTGTTCCTCAGCAGTTATTTTTTAAAATTTAGTTTTTTTATTTTAACAAAAACATAGTTGCAGGATACAAAATCAACATTAAAAAATCCATGGCATTTCTATACCCTAACAATAAACTATCCTGAAGGAAATAATAAAACAATCTCATTTACAATA
>NW_011888784.1:20293784-20314967 GCF_000151845.1 Pteropus vampyrus | reverse complement strand
GAAAAAAGGTTGTGTGCTCAGAACCCTTCATGACCTTGCCCTATATATTTCTTTATCTGTATGTTTCTTTGTATACTTTAAAATATATTTTGTAATAAATCAACAATAATAAGTAAACTGTTGTCCCATGTCTTACAAATTATGGAATCTCAGGAGGAGGTCATGGGAACCCTGATTTATAGATGGTCAGTCAGAAATGGCAGCCTGGACTTTCTAGAAACCTAGACTTTGGCCTGGTGTCTGAAGTGGGCTGCAATCTTGTAGGACTGAGTCCTGAACCCGTAGAGTCTGTGTTAACTTCAAGTAAATAGTGTTAGAACTGAATTAAATTGCAGGACCCCCAGATGTTGTTGGAGAATTGGTCAATATCGGAAAACACACATCCACATACAAAATCTGGTGTTAAAAATATTTTGAGTGTTAAAGAAAAATGCAGTAAGTTTTTCCTATACAATAAAGGAAGTTTAAATATCAATGAGGACATTTTTACTAGAAATCTGAAGAGAAACTTGTACTAAATTTTGGTTGAACTATGAGCCAAATAAACTTGTGCTTCTGGTTAAAGAAATTTTCATACAGAATGTCAGAAGTGTCAATTAGCTTATTTTTGCTACATTTGATATATTGTTTCAAGAAAGTGATTATTTACTATAAAACTCTTTAGTTTTTAAGTAGCAATTGAAAAAGTTGTCCACACTAGAACTTTTCTGAGGTCAAAAATAAAACTGTTTCTCATCTCAATATCTCTAGCTGGCAACATATATTCTTTAAGTAAGAAATAGCCTTATGGAAAACGTCAAATCCAGATTGCTTTTAGTAAAATGTGGTCTTAGGGCCAAGATCAAATTATGTAGAGGGTATAGGATCCTTTGTTAAGACTTGAGGATGAATTAAGATAGTGCCTCAAACACATGAAAAAGGACATCTGAGAAGTGTAAGTGGATTATTTCACAGCATTCTGATTCCCAGCCAATACAGAGAGGTAACCTCTTGGCCTGCACCACTCTGTCCTCTCAAGAGAATATGGCCATATGAGTGACTTCAGCTACACCTTGTAGAACAGAAGAACCACCCACTGATCCTAATCAATCAAATTTAATAAAAAGTTACTAAGGGTTCAGGTGGTATGTTCCACAACATTAAATAAAGGATATATAATCTAAAACAATATGAAAATATAAGAAATTAATAGAAGTGTGTGATAAGTATGAGTGTTCATAATTTATAATTTTAGCAGATATGAACTATCTCATTATAAACTATTTTTAAAGAAAGCAATAATGTAACCAAACAGTGTTTGTTTAAGTTTTAATAGCTGCCACATGGATGATTTTCTAATTATCAAGTTATTCTTATAATTATAGAAATGATTTTTTGAATCTAGCAGTCATAATAGAATTCTGTGTTCCTGTAGCATTGTCACTGATATTATAATAATGATCTACAACTGTAACAAAAAATCCATTTATGTAAAAAACACATTCAGCCAAATGTATACAAGTTAAACTCTATCCTTTAATGTTATTACGTATTCAAAGCAGATAGTTGCAAATGATTAAGTGAAAAATCGTTAAGACACAAAGATAATGCACAGAGACTGTCAAGGTCATATGTATGAGAGCCCTCTCTTCCCCATCTTTAGAAGACATTTGTTTACAACATTAGGTCAATGATAACAATTAACTCTATATTTTGACATTCGAAAATACAGTATTGTACTGCTATGTTTAAACACTGAAGTAATTTTTATTCAAAGTCTAGATATATATCTATTGTCGACATTTGTTTTTTAAACATGTCTTTTAGTTTTTTGTAATTTTCTTTTCCAATGGCAATTTTAGTTTTCCATATTATTTGAACAAGTCCTTCTCTGAAACCCATCTAACATTAATTATACTGTTTCCATTGTTCCTCAGCAGTTATTTTTTAAAATTTAGTTTTTTTATTTTAACAAAAACATAGTTGCAGGATACAAAATCAACATTAAAAAATCCATGGCATTTCTATACCCTAACAATAAACTATCCTGAAGGAAATAATAAAACAATCTCATTTACAATAGCAACTATACATTTTATGTAAAATAATAAAATGCTTAGGAAAAAAATTAACTGGAGAGATGAAAGACTTGCACACTGGCAACTATAAAACACTAGTGAAGGAAATTAAGACACAGATAAAAATATATTTTAATAAAGTTAATAAAAAAAACTCTACAAGGAGATACACTAAAAAACATTATAGATTAATCAAAATGTAAATCTAGACATATTAAAGTAATTTATGGAAGGCAGGAAAAAGGAAAAAAGAGATATGAAACAAAGATATAAACAACCAGAAAACAAAAATAAAATGACAAACTTAATCCATACCATATAATTAAATGTGCAGATGCAGTTGTTCTAAATGCACAAATTAAACAGAGATTAGCAAAATGAGTGAGAAAAATAATCCAACCATTTGCTTTCTACAATAAATTCACTTCAAACATAATCAAGAAGAAAAGTTGACATTTAAAGGATGGGAAAAGGTACATCATACCTTCATGAAAAGAAAGCAAGACTGGTTATGTTAACATCAGATAAAATAGATTTAGGATCAAAGAAAGTTACCAAAGACAGCGAGGGATACTATATGATGCAAAAGGGTCCATCTGACAAAGGATACATACGCGAGTTCATATCTCATCAGCGCTATCAAGTTATACTGTAAAGCACTCCCCAGTATAAAACTTTATGAATCAACTCTCTTTGTCTAAATGATACGTTTCCTGATTTTTTTCAATTAGGTGTATTTGGGTACAATTGGTCAGGTGTACAATTTTATAAGATGACATCTGTGTACTCTACTATCTACTTACCACTTGAAGCCTAGTCTCCTTCCATCAGCATATGTTTAACCCTCTTTACCCTCTCCCCACCCTTCTTCCCCTGTGATAACCACAATTCTCTTGTCTGAATCTATATGTTTTATTTATTTGTTGCTTTTTGTTTTATATCACATATGAGTGAAATCATGGTTCTTTTCCTTTTCTGTCTGACTTATTTCACTTAGCATAATACTCTCAAGATAGATACATGTGGTCACAAATGGCAATATTTCATCTTTTTTTTATGGTTAAGTAGCTTTCCATCATATACAAGTACTAGATCTTCTTTATCCAATCATCCATTGAAGGATACTTAGGTTATTTCCGTGTCTTGGTTATTGTAAATAATGCTGCAGTGAACTTATGGGTGCATATATCTTTACGAAAAACTGTTTACTTAGAACTCTCTCTTGAAAGAATAAAGCTTAGCATTAAATAAATGTTAGTTGTTTAAGTGAATACATGAAAGCAGAGCAGTATTTCTATCTCTAAATATTCAATTTGTGACTTCAAACTAGTGCTAAAGAAATTTATAAAACAGTGATAAATGCATGTTGAAGCAATTGGGTAAACTTTCAAGAAGGTATTGAACTGGGCACACTGAAAAGAGGAATTATTTGAAAATAGAAGGATTCGACCTACATCCCTATCCCCAGAAGACTTATTCTGTATGTAACCATGGAATGTACACTATAAAAAATCTTAAGTGGACCAGGGAAAGAGGCAGAAATCACTAATATCCTAGACTTTAATCCATGCCTGACCATGTTGGAGTCTTCTATTTATTTGGTGATTACTCTTAGTCCTTTGTCTTGCAAAGCATTCACATCTATAAAAACTAGGTTGATAGAAATATGATAAAGTTATTTTTTAAAATTTTCCTTGAATAACTCTTGAAAACAACAGAAATTCTGATAGTTATTTCTAAAGCTTTCTAATAACAATTCTTGAACTAAATTTGAAATAATAATAAATAAGCTGTATCTCCAGAATACCCTGCTTATAAAGATCAAATATTCTCAAAGAAAAATGAAGTCCAGTTTTGCTAAAATACTAAAGCATTATAGTGACTTACAAGAAATTTCGTTTTATAGAATGTTAGCATAGATATTGGTTTTTGAAATTGAACATGTCAAGAAATATATGGAAATTTGAAAACAAAGTTATTAAGTGAATCAAAATTATATAATTAATAATTGAAAAATTGGTGATAAAATAATTAAAAAATGTTTTGAGAGGATTCTTTGATTTTCTGTTTTACATAGTAATATTCTAGAGATGGTTTCTCCATCTATTAATTATTTTTAAAGGAATATTTAAAGAAATTTATATAATATAATTTCCCTATAGTATTGCTGCCATCTGTATTTTAATATATTTAATAATTTTTCTAGATTAAATTTCATATTTTCCTTTCTTTTTTCTTTTAAATATTAAGGCCAGAACATCATTCTTCATTCCTCTCCAAAAAGGTTAGTTCTTTAGACATGCAGGATGGAAGGTATAGTCCTCTCATTGTCTAAGAAACAAAACTTTTTAGATTTAATTTTGCAGTAGAGATCAATGTACTAATTAATAGGGAAACAAACACATTTTTTTTTCTGACATGTTAATTGTACCCTTTTATTCATTGCTTAAATCTAGTTAGCCTATATGCCTTACTATTGCCAGTTCATCAAGCTTCATAAATTGCTTCCTAGTTAACTGTAAGATTCTGCAATGCCCCTTGCTTTCTTTTCCATTTATAGAATCTTAATATTCTGACAAAGAGCTCAAAAATCAACATAATAAATACTTTATAACATGACGGTCATTATAAATAAATGTAATATAGGAATTTTTTTTCACTTAAGAAAAAAATGTAGAGATGAAAGGAAATAGTATAAGAAGGCTAACTTCACAATAGAAAAGAGAAGGTACAGACTACCCATGAACACTTCCCCAAAGTAAGTTTCATTCATAAGAGGCATTATCTATGGTGAGAAATGATATTCAATACCAGTCTATACACAAACAACTCTGACAAGAGTACCAATCACATATGAACAATGCCTTAGAATACAATTGATAAAAGTCAACATATTCTTATACAGAATCGGTGACAAATATATATTTTTCCTTGTTGAACAGCCGCTATCTCAATGCAAAAAGACAAAAATACTTCCAGCAGAGGGCGATGTTGTTTAAGCAGACGCAACCCTAGGGACTGAAGAAGAAAGCCCTTGTGGTCATTTAAAACCCAGTCAATATAGACTAGTGGTTACTAGTGGGGTGGAGGAGGAGCGGGGAGGTAGACGGGGTAAAGGGGGTCAAATATAGGGTTTAGGGGGAGGGTGAAGTGGGTAAAGGGGTCAAATATATGGAAACTGGATTTTGGGTGGTAAACACACAATAGAATATACAGATGTCAAATGATAATGTACACCTGAAAATTATATAATTGTATTAACCAATGTTACTGCCAATAAACTTAATTTAAAAAACAAACAAACAAACAAATAAATAAATAGAACCCAGTCAAAGACACTGAAATTGACAGAGGGTTCAACACTTACATTTATTGAAAACTGCTCTGTCCTGTGTGGTTATTTAAATATTTATTAAAATTCAATAAAAGTAAAATTTCTGTTTCTTAGTGCTTGCACTAGTCACTATTCAAGTGCTCAGTGGCCACTTGTGAACCTACGAATGTGTCTGCCATTACAAAGAGATCTATAGCACAGTGGTGATCACAGGATTAACATCCTACTTTACATTTAAATCATCTTTTCCAAAGTTTTAAAAACATGATCTATATTTTTTTCTGAATTTAATTAGTTTATTTCCTTTTAATCTAAAGGAGAAGTGTCATTTCAAATTGGGGCATGAACTGGCTCTTTTGACAAAGGGAGAGACAGAACTGTCACAATTTGCTCAAATAGAAGTACAACTGGAAATTAAAGGGTTATTCACATCTCAGGGCAAACCCTGTGTTTTCCACTACAGTTCATATTCCACAACTATTTTTCACATACTTACCAATTTTCTTCACTACTATTTGGCAAAACTTCAATTACTGATACAGTACTAAGAATTAGCCTAGTTATTTAATATAACTGATCAAGTACATTCTAGAGAGTTAAAACATATTTTAGATTTTAACTTTCCCACTTCAAGTTTTAAACCCTAAACTCAACCAAAGGTATTATTTATTTCTGTACTTTGAGAACTCATCACTGCTGGTTCTTTCCCCTAGATGGTCCTTCCTTCTTTTGGGGTATCATCCAGGCTCCTTCTCTACAATCTCTTCTCCAAATAGTTATAAAATTTATCCCTTTGCCCTTCATTTTTTATCAAATATATCACTTTAGTTGGAATGGAGACTGACTACACTACCTTTCTAAATACAATATTATGTGTTGCCTAGTGTAAAATCGGGAAAGCCAAAACTTGTTCTTGTCATTTCTTCATCAAACTGTCTCTAACCTTAAACCTCAAATGAAATGTAAAAGACTTTAGTCATACAGAGATAGCAATTGTTCCTTCGTAGTTTTTAACAAAAATCTTTATTTGCACTGAAAAGAGTTTACAGTTCATTATAATACTAAAAACATGATGATGTAAGTTTAACCCAATATAAAAAATTAATGCTTGAAAATATATGTTTATTTAAAAATGTGATGTACATATTTCTTACAGTTATTTATTTTTCTAAAGGATACTATATGCCCAGACTATAATTATTCTGCAATAATTAATGTTTTATGAATGCAAAAAGATAAAGTAATAAATAAATTCTTTTCATGTTTCTGGATATATTTTGGATTTAACTTTTTTTCTAAATCAAACATTTGTTAAAAACGAGTACTTACTCATACTATAAATTTATAATTCATATACAATAAGTATTGATATGCAGAGAGAGTCTTACAAACACTATTTGCTTTTGTTTTTTTACCTTTTCTTCTATGTTAATCTTGGTGAATCTAAAAATGTTAACAGCATTATGTTTCTCACATTTTCTTTATGTATTTTATTTCTTCAGGCATATAATTATATACACATTGTTTCTGCATATGCTAAATTACTATACATGCAACTTTTAATGCATATATGTGTCAAAAACATAAAATATAAGATTATATAGGACACTAATGTTTTCAGAAAGGGTTTTTTTAATTGAATAAAATTGAGAATTTTAATATAAAGTTGAAAAATTAAAGACATTTACAAAACTACAAAAACAAAATTAAAATTCAATGCTTGAGTCAAAAATGATGACAAAATATTTTAAAATAAAACCTTATGCATGTTTTTTCTATAGTATATTTTAATTTGCAGACTAAGTAAAGGAAATTGCACTCCCTAATGTGGTCATGTTTCATTCAATCAGTTGAAGGCTTGACTGAAACAGAAAGGCTGACCCTCCTAAAAGTAAGGGGTAATTTCCTCCTGCCTCACAGGCTTGATCTGAAACTTTGGTCTTTTCCTGCCTTTGCATCCAAACTGACATTGTGGCTCTTCTATGGATCTTGAAACTGCTAGCTTTTAGACTGGAATGTACATAATCAACTCTCCCGGGTTTCCACCTTGCCTATTTCAGATTTTGGGACTTCTCAGCCTTCATATTCACATGAGCCAATTCCTTATGACTCTCTCTCTCTCTCTCTCTCTATACATATATATATAATATGATCACCATACCTGAAATCCAGATTAGAATCGTGAAAGAGGTATATAAAATGCATTTACTTTTAGGAAAACAATGACATTTGTATTAAATTTATTTTCTGAAAATGAAAAAGTGCTTAAGTTTTATTCTTTTTTAAAAGCATAGACTCAGTGCTAACTTGTTTTTACTTGTCTCAACCTGACTACTTAGCAAATATTTTATTTGTTTGGCTTCTAGACACAAATATTCAAATAATCTTTTATTTTCTCTTAAAAGCAAATAAAATTATTCTAAAATAAATTTAAGTAAATTTAATAATTTAATTTAATTGAATAAATTAAACAAGCAAATTTAGAACCAAGTGATATACATCGGAGTTTTTCTTTACTTAATGCTAATTTATGATTTTATATTTGCCTTTTTATATGATGCTATTGGGTTACCTATATTATTTATTATTGTTTTTCATAGGTATTTTCATAGGTATAAATTTTAAATTCAAATTTATCCCAATTATCACTATAAAGTGATAAACCCCTTGGTACATAAAACTTTTACAAATGTATTTTTTCTCATAGTGAAAAATTAAAAGTAAAATTCGATAAAAAATATTTTATTTAATTTATGAAGGCTTTATTTTGATATATTGAGAAATAAATTATATTTTTAAAATTTTTCATGACTATTACTACATAAGACTCTTAATAATAAAATTAACTATTATAGTTATACTATGGCTTAATATTTAATATTTAGTATTAGTTTCCATTGCTGCTATATCAAATTATCATTTTTTATAGATTTAGATGTTATGATATTTGATTTATCATAATTTTAACACGTATTATCTTTTTCTAGGCACATAATCATAAGTGCTTTATTTTGTCAAAATTATATTTTACAAACTTATTAATTAGTAAACATTTTGTCCACATTTAAATTTTACATAAATTATAAAAATAGTTGCTCCTTAAAATATGGTATTACACAACTTAAACCTTGAATAAATTGAAAATGCTCTTACATTGGAAAGTTCTAATAATTCATACTAAAGCACTCCAGAGAGTCAAGATTTGAAATGCCTTTTAAGAATGCTAAATGAGGCTTCAAGTCTTAAATATATGACTTTATTCACAAAACAGTAATTGCTGTTCATTATATTTGTTTTCAAATTTGTTCTTGACATAGAAAAATAAATCACCAGTTACCTCATTTAGTCAGATTACCATTGACTAATCTAATTACTATACAATATTTGTAATCTCTGTGCTTCATTAATTACTTACAAAACCAGCATTTTAATTCTTTTGAGAGTTTAATTTGCACTTAAATGACAATATTTCAGTTTATCTTATTCATTTTAAGTTGTAGGTCTTTAAATATTGAATATGTTATAATATTCCAGAATGGCTCACTACGCTAAGAAAATTACATTCTTTGACTCTTCCTCTTCAAAGTCTTGGTGCCTGCACAAGTTAAGAGGTATCCTTCCTCTGTTGCAGCAAGACTGAGAATTTAAGGAGGACAAGGATTCAACGATATTAATAAACATTTTAAGAATAAATGAGAGTGAAAAACAAATTAGTATTGTTTAAGTGAGGAGCATAACCATCAAATATGTTGAACATTGACACTCAGAATTATAAAATCAAGAACCACCAAAATAAGACAATAAGCCTGTAGATGAGATATCATTTTAATTAGTTTACCACACATCAAGAATTGACCTTCCACTTGGAAGACTCGGTCACTGGTTCTTGTCAGGTTCTTAATAGTTGATACATGCTTTGAAGTGCACATAGAAAGGAGTGAAATGGGCAAGATATCCAAATAAGATGTTCTTTGATTATATCCTCCTCTCAACCACAATAATCTGGCATCCATCCATAAACAAAAGCGCCTGTTTGGGAGCTTTGGGAACCAGGAGATTGTGAAACCTTATTGCAGTCCAAGATCGAGAAGAGCTGGTGGCTGGCTTTTCCACTGTGATCCCAACTTCAGATCTGGAAATAGCTCCATACTGCAAAAACTTGGCTACAGCCTCATTTGGCTTTGGTTTTGTCATCAAAATCATATACCAGGAGTCTGGCAGGAGTCATACCCACCAAAGCATTGGCTAACAAGTTTACCAACCTCAATCCTGGCTGTGGGCTCTGAAGTGGCCTGTGAACTTTCTCCAGCCAATCTCAGCACAGTCTGGAAGCCCCTCAAGGTAAGCCCACCAAACTCATCAGGCTATAGATTCGGAAAGGACCAATGATTGGGCTACAGCTCATCCCAGAAGCAGTCCATTAACAGTATATTGCTAACACTTCCAGAAGTCCCGAATGGACCCTGTACATATTTCCAGCTTTCTCACAGCCACAGTCTGCCAGCAATCCTGAGGGTCTAGAGCCCCAGCAGGAGACACTCCTATCTGTTCACCAAGAGATACTGAAATAGTCTTATACTTGATTCCAGGGCCCTCCAAGCTGTAGTCCATGAACACTCCTACTGGTACAGAAACCTAGCAGAAGACATTCCCAGCTATACCCCATGAGATCCTGAAATGGCTCTATACTCAGCTCCAGCCCTTCCTGTCACAGTCAGGAACTGATCTGGTCCAGCCAGGGCCCTGGTGGGAGACATGCTCATCCATGCCTCCAGAGCCAGGTCTGCAGACCTCAGCCTTTGCTAAGGAACCTGAAACAGCCTGGGAGCTCAGTTCTAGCCCCTCTTAGCCATAGTTCAAGGCTACACCTGCCCACCCAGAGACCTATCCAATGACCAAAAAGCAGTCCTCTCAGGGACCTGGCAGGAGCCACACCTGTTCAGGAACCCAGTAATAGGTCCACTGTCTAAAGACCTAACCATGGACCCCAAAGTTGACCCTAGTCCCAGAGCCACCATACTAAACAAAGTACTAAAGGCAGTCCCATCCACCCAGAGACCAGACAGGATCTTTGCTCAACTGAGTCTTTGGTAACAAGCCTGTTAACCTCAGACACCACTGCAAACACAACAATAGCCTCATAACCGACTCCAGCCAAGCATGGCTGATTCTGGAGGTAATCTGATCAGCCCGAGGAGCACAGAAATTTTCAGAGTAGTGAAAATATACTCTGTGATACCATAATGATGGATAACATGTCATTATACATTTGTCTAAACCCCTAGAAAGGACAACACCAAGAGTAACATCAACTGTGGGCTATGTGTGATTATGATGTGTTAATGCAACTTCATCAGTTGTAACATAGATACCATTCTGGTGGGGGATGTCTAAAACGGGGGAGGCTATGCATGGGGGCATAATAGGGTATAAAGAGTATCCCTGTACCTTCTCCTAAGTTTTACTGTGAACCTTACATTACTCTAAAAATAAAGCATTGATGACGATAATTTAAAAACCTTATGGCAGTAAAATTCCATTTACTCCTGCCTGTATTTCTTATCTTCTATCTCACATCTCCATATTTTATAAATTCACAACACATTTTTGTTAATTTCTCATTAAATATTTTATATATTTTAAGGAAATGGAAAGCAAATCTGTAATAAAATGCTCTCTTATATTCACTGACATATTTACCCTCTCCAGTAGTTTTTATTTTTCCCTACATTGTTAGGTATCCATTGATATCATTTACCATCAATACTTTGGTATTTCTTCTAGTGAAAAGTCTGTTTCATTCATCTCCCTGCAACTTGTCCTTGTCTAAAATGTCTTTGTTTATATTGAATATTTTTGAAAATATAGAATTCTGTTGGACTTTTTTAAACTAGCATTTTAAATATATAATTCCGTTGTCTTCTATTTTTTCCAATGAGAAGTCAGCTGTAATTTTTATTGTTATTAGCATGGGTGCAATGTATCTTTTTCAATTTTCCTTAGGTTCTTTTAAATTGTTATGTTGATGTTAGTCTTAATTTTGTTATTGTTGTTTTTTTTATCTATCTTTGTCAGCAATTTGACTCTGTATCTCAATATGGTTTTCTTTGCATTTATGCTACTTGGAGATTGCTGAACTTCATTGGCCTCTGGGAAATTCTCACTTATTATCTTGAATAACTTGTCTTCTGCCTATTCATTATCTCTGCTCCTTCTGAAATATTAGAATTATGTTTTTCACTTTGATATTTTCTCATATGTCTCAGACATCATTTTTATTTTTTTGTCTCAGTGCTTTTGTTTTATTAATTTTTATGGACCGGTATTTAAAGTAACTGATAATTTCTGTAGCTAAGTTCAATCCATACCTAAACTCACTGAATGATATATCCATTTCTTTATATTTTAGCTCTAGGATATCCAGTTAGTATTTTTTAGAGTTTCCGGCATTCTAGGAAATTCTCCAGATATTCACACATTTTGTCCCCCTTTTATACTAATCCCTTCTGCATATTTATTATAATTATTGTTAAGCTCTTGTGTAGTAATTCCAATATCTGTCTATTTTATGAGTCTGCTTTTATTGATTACTTTTTTTCTGGATTATATGTTATATTTTCTTTTATTCCCTGATATGTCATATTTTGTGGTTGTATCCTGGATATGTATAAAAAGACAGTAGAAAGTACAGTTAATAATATTTACAGGCTGAATGGGCTGTCTATTTACTCCTAAGGCTACTAGGATTAGGGGTGAGTCCATCTAATGCATTGCTGAGCTAGAACTAGGCTTTGTTGCAGCTTTCATTCACCACTACTTTCAAATATTTCAAAGGCACATTCGACTCTCCCTTCAGTAATGTTTGGAATCTAAAGATCAGTGAGATGGCAAAGTTCTATCTCTACTTTTTAGTCTAGATTTTGGGCAGCTGGGAGGGGTTCTCTTTTTTCTCTATTGGAGTCCCCTTCTTTTTGTACCTAGGAAAAAATTTCTCTCCAATCCGATGACTTGTCCCAGACTTTTGTGTGCTGCTGCTATAACCTAGTGAAGGTCCCTAGCTTTCAGTATACCAACACAACTCATTGATGGCCTTGAGTTCTTCTTTGGTGTTGCTTACACTGTCCTGTGCTAAACCCAGCCTTCAGAATGCCATTATACTAAGCTCATTAAGACCCTTGCTCTAGTCTGAATGCTTGTGTCTCCCCAAAATTCATGTGTCAAAAACCCAATGCCCCAAATGATTGTACTTGGATGTGTGGCCTTCAGTATGTGCTTAGGTCATGAAGGCTGAACCCTCATTGATGGGATTAGTATCATTATAAAAGAGACCCCAGAGAGATCCATCCTTTCCCCTTCCACCATGTGAAGTAACAATAAAAATTATTTGACCCAAAAGAGAGACTTCACTCAACCATGCTTGTATCTTGATCTTGACCGTACAGTCTCTATAACTGTGAGAAATACATTTCTGTTATTTACAAGCCATCAAGTCTATGGTATTTATTACAGCAGCACAAAAGGACTAAGACAATCCTATATCTTGTGGGGATATTTTTCAGATCTTTCACTCTTCCCCCAGACTTTATCACACTGTTTTTATGCCCTCAGTAAATGGCATATGGGAAGGGATTAGCAAGTGCATTCAAATCAGATCTGTGAGGCTCCTCTGGATTCTAATCCAACAGGCTCACTCGTGTCACATTACAAATGTGCTAAAATTTAAGACATTTCTTCTTACTTCCTCTATAGTATATTTGCCTTTCCTAATCTCATTCCACTATGTTTGGAACGAACTGGGAAACCACTTCTCTCAAGAAATGCTCATCCCTTTTTGAAATTTAGATTTTTTTTCAGATATATTTGCATCATCAGATTTCTGATTTGGACTACCCCAAACAATGAATTTTCAGCCTCTTTAACTTTTGTCTCTTTGCTAGCTATGATTTAATGGTCTCTTGAGATTTTCTACATCCTGACCTGAGTATAAATCATTTATTTATTTTTAACCTTTTATGGTCCTTATATAGTAGGTGTGATTCTTGCAATAAACACAGAGGATCATCCTCTTTATAAATCTGTGATGATTTTTCTTTTTAATGATTTATGTACTTTATATAATAACTTCACCCCAGACTCCTTAATTGAATTATTTTCCCTTGCCCTCTTTCTTAATTTAAAGTTTGTTTTGCTTGCTAGGTTGTCTGCTTGATTTAAAACAACAACAACAACAACAACAACAAGGCAATATAACAACTAACTAGATAAATAAATAAATAATCTATTTGATTTTATGTTGTGTGTGTGTGTGTGTGTGTGTGTGTGTGCGTGTGTGTTGGTAAAGTGACCACAAAGTGCATATAAGTGTACTTTTGACCTATATCCTCTGTAAGATGTATATGTATTAGTGTAGGAGAAGGAGAATCAGTGTTAATCTCCAAAAAGCTTCTTATTTGATACTTCGAGGTAACCCTCTTCTCACCCAAAAGGTGGTCATTGACTGAAAAATGCAGATGTTCAGAGTGTAGGTTCTGATTCAAAGACACCTGAATCGGTGTATTACTTTCCAACTGCTGCTATGACTAATTACCACAAACTTAGTGGCTTAACACGACACACATTTTTTTTTTTTTTTATCTTACATTCTGTAGATCAGAAATCTGACATGGATCTCATTTGGCTAAAATTAAGTTTGGCACAGTGCATTCATTTCTGGAGGCTCTTAGGGAGAATCTGTTTCCTTTCCTTTTCCAACTTCCAGAGGCCACCCCATTCCTGGGCCCATTACTTCATCCTCCATGTTCAAGCCAACAATGATAGGTTGAGTCCATCACACATAGCGTCATTCTGACTTCCTCTTCCACTTATCAGACAATCTCAATAATCCAGGATAATCAATGAAGGTCATCTAATTGGCAACCTTAATTCCCTTTGCCATGTAACCTTATATAGTCATAGTTTCCAGGGATTAGGATATAGACATCTTTGAAGGAAGACTATTTTACCTACCACAATCACATCCTCACTCCAATTATGGTTTCAGCATCCCGGCTCCAGCTCTTAGAATTTGTCTCCAGGATTATACCTTTAAAAGCTTCAATTTCCTTATTCATAAAATAGGAATAATCATCCTAGCTTTGCTTGTTTGTTGTTAGGAAATAATTTAGTGTAGAACTCAGCAAATGAGAATTAGTCAATAAATGCTAGTAATACTGTTATGATAAGTACAACTAGAGGATGGAAACAGAAAAATATCCTTAAGATTATATTTTTATCTATTCCTCATGCATTTTTATAATTTGCTGATTAGCTATATATATAGATAGTGTAAAGCTACTTGAGAAATGCTTTAAAATAATTTGGAGAAGTATATCATTAACATTATTTTTATGGTTTAGTACTATAGACAGAGTAGATCATTGTGAAAACATTAGATTGTCTAGCAATATTTCTCTAACTACAGAGCTTAATAGCATGGCGGTGCCCATAGAATGCTAATCACCGTCCAGACAGACTTTGTGGACATTTCAAGGATGCCAACACAATTCTGGCATCTTCCATGGAAGCAGATGCTATTTACATCTGTTTTCTATGACAGTCACTGAAGATGGCAGGGAAAAAAATCTACATTTCAACACAAGCTGCTCAAATATTCAAGAACATATTTGGCTTGTCAAGGCACTTTTTAAAAATTATTGTAAGAGATGAGACTTATAGAAAATGCAAATTTTAACCAATCAAGTAATATATTTTCTGAATTACCTGTGAATAAATATATCGTGTATGATTTCTAATCAATTGCTCTCGTTGAATTCTGACAGACAATATTTTTAAGCAAAAAGAAGAAAGGATATAATTGTTTTTTCATTTTAAAACTTACACTAGAATTATCCACCAAATTTACCATATATTATGTACTTGAAACAGAGTTTCTGTAAAATATATTTACATAGATTAATATAGTTCCTTCTAATTTTAAGGTTTTTTTTTTCCCTTAACAACTTTGTTAATCTAACAGCAATCCCATAGGAACTTTTAAGTAAACTCAAAGACATTATTACTTCTCAAACACACTGAGAAAATCCTAAGTCTAATTTTCCAAAGTGTGTTTCCTAAAGTAATTTTATCCACCCTGAACAGCAGAAACTAGACTGAAAGAGTAATTTTTTAAATGTTCACCTAGTCCACATATTCTCTATGTAATAATAACTGGAAGGAAATTTTAATATTGGGACATTAGGACAATAATAAATAGGAGAATGACTGTACATATGGATCAAGCATTTTCAAATTGACTTAAACATAATTTTAGACAATAGATATAAAGAGGATATAGTCAATGTTGTTATGAGATATTTATTGATAAATAAGAAAATATTTCCCCTTTAATTTGATAGAGCTCATTCCTACTGAACTAGACCTCCTAAGTATGCAAGATGTGCCAGAATGTAACTTTCTTATAATATTCTATCTGCACATTATACATACAGAAATCAATCTCTGCACCTAGTGTTTTATTCAATATCCTTTTAATCATTTTTGTCTAGGATGGTTATTGCTGTTAAAATGATTTGCAATAATGATTCCTCTTGATATACTTAGCTTTAGTAGTAACACCTATATTGGTTTGTATGACAGAGAACATTTTAGTCTCTTTAAATATTCTGGGCTTTGTTGGAGATAGTAATTTCATGACTGCTATCCAAACAGAAAATAGTTACATCTCCAGGTAGGGAAAAGAAAGATACCATGAAAAATCCTACAGAAAACTTTTAAAAGTGCCATTTAAAACAACCTGTGGTTGCTTACATATTTTCCTGTTTAACTTCTCACCAGAGGAGTAAGACTATACTGTTCATTCTGAGGAGAGTCCTGCTAACGTTGGCATTAATTAGAAGACCGAACATTAACACACAGGCAAAGATCTCTGTATTTTTTTAATTGGGAATACAAAGTCTTCTTAAAATATAATCCCATCTTGATTATTCTAAACATATAAACCCATAATTACAGTTTAATACCTCAATCAAAACTTACCTGGATCTCTTAAATAGAAAATAGTAAACTAAATAGTCTCATACTTAATGTGAATTGATGTATTTATATATATATATATATATATATATATATATATATATATATATATATATATATTCTTCCCCCTCCTAGAATTACAAACATATTTAACACAACTGAACTTTATTATGAGTTGTCTTATAAGTATATAAAATGTATTAACTAAGGCCCTAAAATCTTATCTAATCATTCATATATTCAGATTATCTCCTAATTTCGAAACAAAATATAAAACCACTGATTAAAATAATTACTTTAGAGAGAGTCCAAGGTTGTCCAGTCAAGAACATCTTAATTCTACTTTGATTTGAAAGTTAAGGTATGAATCTCATATATGAATGCAGCACAATTAAGAATGCGAAAAGATGTCCTACTGTATGTTTAATTAGGCCTATAATTCAATACACATACATTTTAATTGTTTTCCTTTATCGAACAAATCATTTCTTTAAGTTGGATTGGTTGAAGTTTTTATTACAGTTAAAATATAAATATTTCAGTTTATATGCAGACTATTTTATATTTAAACAAAGCATCAGATGCTCATTTTACAATTATATTAATTTTCCCCAATATATGAAATATATTAAACTTTCAAAATTAAAAATGTATGAGATCACCATTAACAGTTGAATGATAAGTTAAATCGGCCACAACCAAATAATGTTTTGAAATATAAAGCAAGTTAATCAGAAGGATAATTTTTACCATACTATGAAGCAGGAATACCTCCTGACTTATCAGCAAAATTAATAAATTAAAGAGTCTCAATGGTTATATGTGAATTTTCAAAATATGAAAGCTATCGTTGATACAAAATAATAGTTCACTGTAAAGGCATGCTCACACACACACACACACACACACACACACACACACACACACACATACACAGACACCAAACTTAGAAACTATTGTGCATCAAAAGACAATCAACAGAGTGAAAAGTAAACTTACAGAATAGGAGAAGATATTTGTAAATCATATATCTGATAAAGGATTAGTCCAGAAAATATAGAGAACTCCTACAACTCAACACCAAAAATCCAAATTAGAAAACGGTCAAAAGGCTGGAACAGACATTTCTCCAAAGGTGACACATAAATGGCCCACAAGCATATAAAAGGTTCTCAGTATCATTAATCATGAGAGAAAAGCAAATAAAAACTACAATGAGCTATCATCTCACACCTGCTAAAATGGCTATTATCAATTAAATAGAAAATAACAAATGTGGACAAGGATGTGGAGAAATTGGAACCCTATGCACTCTTGGTGGGAATTTAAAATGGTGCAAATCGCTATGAAAACCAAGTATGGTGGTTCCTCAAAAAACTAAAAATAGAATTAGCATATGTTTTAGTCTGCTCAGGCTACCATAGCAAAATACTACAGAAAGGGTGGCAGAGACAACAGAAATCTATTTCTCACAAATCTGGAGATTGAGAAGTGCAAGATCAAGGTGCCAGCTGATTTGGTTCATGTTGTGAGCTCTCTTCCCAGATTGGAGAGGGTTACCTTCTTGCTGCATCTTTACATGGCTTTCTTTAGTGCTGGGACAAAGAAAAGAAAAAGAGTGAAAATTGTTTAATGGGTATAGAGTTTCAGTTTTGCAAGACGAAAAAGTTCTGGAGATCTGTTGCACAAAAATGTACATTAACTTAGCATCAACTGTACACTTAAAATGGTTCCGATGGTATATTTTATGTAATGTGTTTTAATCGTAATAAAAAATTTTAAATGTTAATTATATTAAATATTGACTCTTTAAAAGATATAGAAATAATCAAAGTAAATATTCAGTTACACAATGTTTCCCTAAATTATCCCTCTAAATTCCCCACTATTTCCCCAATAATCTTTTTGAGATTTATTTTTAGTGTTTTTGATCTGGATCATCAGATGTTATAATTTAATATCAGTACTCATAAAATGTATTTTTAAATGAATGATATTTTAAAGATAATATTTTATTTTAATATTATAGGTGAACTTTTTCTAGAGGTAAGGAAATTATTTGCCTTACAATATCTTTCATAGCAAAAGCAGGTTCTAATAAATGGAAATTCAAAACTACTTATTATCATGCCAATTTAATCTAATCAAGTAATGTTAATATGTAACTCTCCCACTAGTGGATATTTGATCTTGTCCAAAACATCCAGAGAGACATTTGGTTCACACCAAAAGGTCTATGATATTTAGTTCTGTCCAAAAGGTCCAGGGAGACATTTAGTCCATATTTCATATAAATCCCGCTCTTCTACAAGATTTGAACCCGGACCCACGCACCTAATCCCTTGTGCCATTACCAGGTAGGCTACCAAGGAAAGAAAGGTTATTCTTGGAAGTTCAACAGTTACTGGAGTAAGAAAACATGATGGTATTTTTTATGTATTCATCCTGTAAACTCAAACTAGAAATAAACATTATAGTCTATTTGAACCAAGTGATATCTCGATTGTGGACATTTGGGACAGGACCAAATGTCAAGGATTTTCGGCATGGGCCGCATGTCTCCAGAGAGTTTTGGACAGGACTAAATGTCCTGTAAGGAACTCTTCTACTATATGTATCACACCAAGATATTCTCACTAGTTTAGTACAGAAAGTAAACAAAATGTATGAATGACCTTGTAGAAGCAAAAGCAATTGTTAATCTATTCAATACTACAAATTGTTTCTTTGACTTTCACTGTTCTTACTGTGACGAGAAATAAAGCGGGGCAGGAAGGGCATTCTTGCATTAGTGAAGGCAGCTTTGCTCTGATTGATAACTAGCACAATCAGAGAAACTTGATCCTGTTGGGCATACTATTCGAGAGTAAGTTTTTTTCTCTTGGCTTTAGAAACCTGATCCTAGGAACCATGAGTTGACAGAGCCAGTTCTCAAGTCGCTCTAGTTGGTGCCTGCTCTGCTGAGCCACCCTAAGTTTGCCTGTTACCCTGGGCCAGGGTGCAGAAGAATACAGGTCAGATTCAAAGGAAGAACCAGGAGTCGGGTAGCTCGTTGAGATGCAATATTTCTCCCAGGAAGGCAATGGAGAAGGGGACACCGCACAGTACCAGAGGGCGAAGCTCCACCCTCATCAGGCGCTCTCTCTCAGCGCTAGCGGCTCTGGCCTGGAAAACCGCGCGCCGGGAGGGCGAAGGCGCTGGGCTTGCAGTTCCCAGCTCGCCCGGCAACGCAGGGGTCGCCCTCGTCTCGCACTTGGTCTCCCCTCCCGCCTTGTTCTTCGGGCTCGCTCTCCTGGGGAAGGCTGGGGTCGCCCAGAGCCAGCTCTCTCAGTCCGCCACGGAAGCTGTGAGCTTTTCTTCTGAACGCGAGTACAGCCTTGGTCCCCATCGGCCGCTGGCTCCCGCTGCGCGTTCGTCCGCCGGGAAGATGTGACCAGGGCCGCAGCGGGTACTGGGCGCACAGAGGCTGGAGGCGCCGGGGCTCCCCTCCGCAGCTGCAGACAAAGCCCTTTCTGCGTCGTCTTAAGTCAAACCACTGCAGCGGGGTGAGAGTAGGTGTCAACATTGCGGGCTAGAAAATCTCCCACGAGCAATTAGGCCTTTTGCAAGCGTCATCCTTCTTTTGTAAAAGCAGCTCAAAGGCTCAGCGGGTACCCGGTATCCCAGAGGCCGGATATGCGGTGGGTACGGGCTGACACTGCAGAGAAGGGGAGCATCCGCTCTGCCTGGGGGTGGGGGGACCTTCTCTGCCCACCTTGTAAAGGGAACCACTGGGGTTAGGCCTTGGGTCCTGAAAGGATCCGGTCCCCAAACGATAGAGGTGCCCCCTTCCTCCAGATGCTCAAAAGATCCCGGTAAACCACCCACCGACCGGTCTCCTGCGACCACCTGGCATCTTGAGGCTCCAGCCGGGAAGCGGGTTACCGCCGCGTGCTTTCCGGAGTTGCTGCGGCCCCGCGGGAGGCGCTGGTGCGTCTGTCTCCACTTCAGTTCTTTTCTCCCTTGCTCCGCGTCTTGACTCAGAAATAAAACGAGAGATTCTCAGAAATAAAACGGGAGATTCTCGCCTGCGCTGGCCACAAGTGATTATCCCTTAAGTGACTGGCCGCCCAGAAGGCCACAAAAATTGTGGAGATGGGGGATGGTTAGGGAGGGTCAGGTTCCAGGGAATTCCGGCAGACACTCATTGCTCTTATTGTGCGTGACGAAAGCCCCCACCCCAAGTCATTTTGAGGGAGCGCTGAACTTGGAACAAACACACTGAACCAAGTGGGAGTACAGGCTGTAGGCGTCGACAAAACAAATTGTTTGTTCCCCTGACTTCTTAGGAAGTTTCACTGGAAAACTGTTTATTTGAAGAAAAATTACTTGATCAACGTTAATGATGCTTTTCTAAAGCCTTACGATGTTCCGTTCCTCTCCCTACTTCTCTCTGATCTTCCTGGGTATATTCACTCCAGAGAACAAAAATGCTGTCACTGTTGCCAGTTTCCAAAGTTTCCAACGTCTTTACAGTAATTCTGTCCATAAAGTTAGGTCAGACTCTCCAACGTCGAAGGAAGAACACAGAGCTCTAGAAGTAACACTTAAGATGCAGTGTCCAGGTGAATGGCCCTAGCTAGGAGGAAGAGCGGACTACGGAGAGCCGACAGAAATTTTGGATTCTCTCAGTGATCAACACTTCCACACACAAACGAGGACGCAACCGTACACACACACACACACACACACACACACACACACACACACACACACACACAC
>NW_011888784.1:20263321-20293734 GCF_000151845.1 Pteropus vampyrus | reverse complement strand
CACACACACACACACACACACACACACACACACACACACACACACACACACTCCGAATGTTTCCCCTGGACCGCCGCTAGAGGGAGGACTTTGGGCGGTCTTGCAAGACGCAACAAATATGGAGCCTGCTCTCTGACGGAGTTTGTCACTTTAAAGGCTTCCAGTGATTGTGATCAAGAGGAATCTACCTTGGTTATGTTGGAACTGCACAAGGGGTGGAAATCTACCGTTCACAACTACAGGTTCCTTTGATCTTGGGACTCTCCATTCTATTACCCCTTCACTACTCTGGACAATCCAAGTCTCAAAGTGCCCAGAACAGTGCCAGGACACTTAATAAGTACACTCAGATGATCATTTCCTTTTCCTGTAGGAAAATTTAATAAAGAGACACATGAATTCTGTGTTCTGGATTATGTTTCCATCCCCTTTAACCTTATTTTATGCCTTTAATAATATAGCTGATATTGTCATTGTTCTGGCGTAAAAGTATAAAGCAGTTGGAAACAGAAACGGTCATTTTTATACAGGACAAAGAAACAAAATACCCTTTTCATTATATTTCTGAGTTCGAATTTAATTCCTCATAATTAACCTGGAAATAGTTGCAAAACCTCAGAAAATGTCACCTACATCAACGTATTACTTTAAGAAATACTACTACCTTGTGTAAAGGCTTTAAAATGCAAATCACCCAAAAAGAGTAAGGGTCATTTAAACAACTCGAATAGTTTTATCTATTGTGACCAAATTGGGAAGTAGGCATGTAGGAGTTAGATTTAAATATCATCTATATTGAACTTTCAAGATTGAAAAAATCTAATCCCGTTCACGTAAAAGGCGCCAGGTGGATTTCAACTAACTTTGCGAAATGAATCAGAATGATGACTCAAACCAGAGCGAAAGAGAAAAGTAAATTCCCTGAAAACCAGGTGTTGAGCGCCTTGGTGACATAATACCGGGTGCGTAAGCAGAGTAACCAGACCCTTTCCACGAAGCTCTGGCTCTGTTCAATTCAGCAAACATCCACGGTAGAAATGCCATCAGTATATCGCTTGAGATGATGGCCTCGGGGTATTGACACTCCGCAGCGCCACCGGCCCCGTTTCCTCCACGAAGTCTGCCACTCTCACCACACGCCTCGGCGCCAGCAGCGGATCGCCCTCTGCGCGCTACGACCTGCGGGGCGGGAACGCTGGCGCTCACCCTGCGAGCTCAGCTGGTGCTGACGTCCGTTCAGGCCCTTTAATGGGTCTGTCCCTGCGCAGGAGGGACCAGACTTTGTAGCAGTCACTTTGCCCGAAGGTAGTCGCGTCTCTGCTCTTGCAGGCAGCAGCTCTGGCACCCCTCGCTCTTCCTGGATCTGCGTTTCTCCGTCCACTTTGCACTGAGTCCCCGCCAGCCTCCTCAGTGGGAGGTCCATTTAGTATTTGCACCCCACGCTGAACCAACAGGGCTTCCCATGCCCATTGCTTTTCCTGTGGACTCGAAAACCAGAGATTACGAGGTGCTCTCGGGGATCGCTCAAGGAGCAAGGAGCGTCCTCTTGCTGATTTGGGGAGGAGGATTTTTCGTCCTCCCTGCCGCGTCACCCGCAACTTGTTTTGGTTTCTTCTCAGTCCTGTTTGTGCGGTTCCAACATCAAAGTTTTTCTCCCTCACCCGAAAAATCTATCCATTTAATCCACCCTCCTCCCTCCGCGCTGTCTCCGCCAGGCCTCCTGTCTGTGCGATGAGTGGATAGCAGGGCGCGCAGTGTAGCGGCGGTGGTGGAGATTGGAGCGATCAGGCGGAGCGGAAGGGAAGGAGCTGCTGCTGGGGGCTCCGTGGGTAACCTTTTGCCAAGCGAAAGAGCTAAGAACGCAGAAGAGGAGCAGGAATGTTTCGGGACTCTGGTTCCTGAAAACTGGATTTTAATCACCATCCTGGTTGTGCGTCTCTGTCCCATTTTCTCATTTGGTAACTAGTCGAGAGAAGCGCTTAACACAAGCGCTCTGCAGGACTCAAGCTCGGAGCTGCTCGGGATCCGTGTGTCCGCTGCTGCGGAAGGAGCAGGCGGGAGGACGCCGACGAACTCTTACTGGAGCCTGGAGGTAGGTAAAGGGGTGGGATCCTGATTCTAGCGCTCAGCCCAGATTCCAAAAGGGTGTCTTGTTTCATAGAGCAGAGACATTCTTCTCCCCCTCATTGCACCCTCCCCTTTTTGGATTCAGGCTCAGGAATAACAAGATTCACAGCTCTCTCAAGGTGGACTTCCTCTGCTCATCGCCTAAATGCCTCGTCCTTACATTTGATCGTGTTAAGATATGTGAGCTTCGCTGGGAAGTTGATAAGCTTTCAGATTTTAAGAAGGTCCAACTCGATTTTATTCAGTTTCTTAAGGGATGTGTTTCCTGTGGGCAAGAATTATGGGAAATAAATGTCAGTGTCATATACAACTGTAATAGCATCTCGGAAATCACCTTCATTTCCCCCTGAAAGTTTTCTTCATGCAAGTTATAATGTTCAGTTGTAGTGCATGGAGACTTGGTTTCTTTCATTATATATAAACTGGGGAGGGTGTTCTCCTATTTTTAAAGTGCAAGATATCAAGGACAATGTAGTTTTTTTTTTCTTCCCCTATGCCGACCATGTAACAAAGCACTTATGAATGTGGAGAGAATGGAACACTTTTACAATCTGCAGGAATGATAAAAGACTTTGCTATTTCCAGTTTTGCCTGAAGTTTTTATTAAAATACATGATCTTTTTTTTAGTTAAGAGATATAATTTGGGGTAAGACTGAACTAATATCTTGGGTGCACTTCAGCCTGATAAAATTTTGTATACAGTGTATGTAATTTATCCCTACAGTTGAACATTAGCTAATAACAGGAATTGCATTATAGAAACAGCCCCTGATTTTTTGGCATATGATATTTCGAGACTGTGGGGAAATTTAAAAATTAATATTAAAATTTAGGTGGCAAGAATATGGATGCATAGGTGAAAACAAAAAGGCAAGTTAACTTTGTTACTGGTATATCGAAAATCAGTGCCTGGGATTGCATATCTACCTATGGTAATCAGTGAAATAAATGAACCAGTTAGTATTTCCAGCTTGGCCCTGTACAAAGACGTCTGTTACATTTCATATTTGACCTCATTTATAGGAATAGAATAATGTTGGATGGATTTATTCACTTCCTCACACTTGTGTGCTGTAGATTCCAGGATGTCCTGTAGAGCAGAGAGACAAGGTTTGAGATCTTCCTTCATTACACATTGCCATCTCTCCACTACAGTATATCCTTCGCATAAGCTGCAACTAGTGGAATTTGGAGCTTCTTCCTCTTCTCCTTCTACTACTCCTTCTCCTTCTCCTTTTTCTTCTCTTGCTCCTGAACACTGGCAGCTTCCCATCTGGACCTATATCTTCCTCAGTGCAGAAGGGCCTGTCACACGTGTTCTTCCTCACAGGGTATCTCTGAGTTGGGGGTTGCCCTGAATTTAAATAAGTTAGTACCCCAACAGTAAATTCTGTGCAGTTGTTGTATAGATACTGCGTGTACCCTATGCCTCCTGCACAGCCAGGGAGGGGTGTAATGGGGATAAGGGGAGGAGACTAGAGTACAAATGAAGTGATTAGACAGTAAACTAGGAACATGGATTGTACTTAAGGAGGATTGGGGCAGTGTAGAAAAGAAGGAATAAAGCTAAACTCTGAGTTGTGTGTGTATATGTATGTGTAGAGGATGGATTATCTTCAGTACGAATCAGCCTTATGTTAGATTTGCATGAACGGGTTTATTTCAAAGGTCAGCTCCTTGCTTAATAAATGATTTAAAAAGAATTGAGAAGCCCAAGAAAGTAAACAGCTCTGATTTGTAGTTATTGACTTTCAAATAAACTCTTCAATCTTAGGGTCTTAAATAGTTTTTCTCAAATTTTAGTGCATAAAAATGAGTAACAACTGAGACTTATGACCACTAACCAATCAAAAATTGGTTCAAGAGGATCCAGTTAACTGCACATTTAACACAATGGGCAATTCCAATTCTCCTAGTTCAAGAATTATCCTGTGAAAAATTCAGGCTTAGTGTTAATGAACTTGCTTTTGTTAGGGACGGTATCATATAAGCATGTTAATCTGAAAACTTTTTCTAGTATTTGTTATCTTCTTGAAGTTTCCTTCTTTTCCATTATCAGTGCCTTTATTATCATCATTTCTGTCCTGTTAGGAGATAGTCATTCCCAAAGACCAAAATTCTATTGCTTAAATATGTGACATGCTGGATAGTGGACACTTGAGCTTAAAACCAGGAGAAACTAATACTGAGGTGATGGAAATGCTTCATGATTATTGAGATTTTAAGTTAAAAAAAAAATCAAAGCGCTAATGGGTTTGATTAGAGGATAGTTTTCGGTAAACATTATGATTATCTCTTCCCCACTGGAGGGAGAACATTTTTCCAAATGCTAATCTTTTTATTTTATATATTTACATTTTCCCTAATAATTCAAAGTAATTTAAGTAGTTTACATGAAATTGTAAAAAAGAGAAAATAAACTTAAAAATTCTTATAATCCATTTTTTCTACTATCTTTCTTCATTTCCACTAATAAAACTTCACATAGGTGATATAAAAGTGGAGGAAATAATTAATAAATTCTGAATCCAATGGTAAGATTGCTCATTTCTTTGGGGTCTTTTTTTGCAAGTGACATTTCCATGAAATTCTTAATTTTCCCCTTTCTTTTTAGCCAAAGAGTTGATCATTAACTGCTGTGGTCTTCCATATGTTTGGTGTTCATCAACATTCCGGTATCAGAGTTCTAATTTCTTTGTTTTATAGTATTGTTTTTGCAATGCTACTTGTATAGAACATTTTCTTTATTATTTTTTTTGGCAATAGTAGGCATTTAGAACTTTGTACTATGTAAAAAATTTGCATTGCATGTTGGGAGAGGAAGAGGATTTTGTACTTGCTTATTTTCTCTGGAAAAAACCACTTTTTTCAACTGTATATATGTCGATCGACTACTATTTTAAACTATGTGCATGTTGAAAAAGATTTTAAAACTCCACCTTTCATGCTTTAATAAAATACGACCTCTCATATAATACATGGCACAGATTAATGTGAATTACATGCTAATTTTTGAGTCGAGTTTTTGTTTTTTGTTGAAACTTCAACAACCTCTTTAGATATTTGGTTGATGACAGCCTAAGAAGTGAGAAAGCTGAGAAGGACATCACAAAACTAGTTTAATCCTAGCAAGGTAAACTTAACGTAAGAAAGGTACGTTTTTGCTTATATTAACTCCAAATCACAGATGTTATGATTGATATATTCAGATCGAAACATAGTCCCACATTGTCCAGAATTCCTGCCACATTTTAAAGACTTTTGTAAAATAATGACATCACTGATAGATAGCAAAAACAATTCATTTCTGTGTATAAAAATATATAGAATTTTGCTTGGAAGTTCTACAAACTTCTTTTTCTATCATATAGCCCCTCTCCCCTTGGGGTGAGAGAGTAGCCCACATGGTGGTGCTATTGCAATGAACAATATTTTGCATAATTCTACTCTCGAACCATCTTTAGCTACATCTATACTAATGGAAATATTGGATTTAATGATAAATTTCCTGACAGTTTTTTTAAACACTAATATACTATCTATTAGAAAGTCTGAGTGCCCTTATGGCCAAGGATGGCCTTCTTAAAAATGATTCCCCAATCTCTGTCCAAGTAAACATAAACCATGATCTGTCTTTTCTCCACTCTCCTCCTCCTCTGTACTCTGATATAAATCACATCATATCTATAGAAAATATCTCTTAAAGTGATTTCACATATACATACATATACTTTTTTCATCAACTACAAGGTTACATATATTATCTTTGCTCTGTTCTTTAAATTAGAATGGCTTCTCTTCCACATATACCATTTTTGTTCACATTAAATTCATTCATGCTACCTGAAAAAAATCCATTTATACTAAGTCAGTGATTTAGTGGTCCTTAACAGATTGCTTTGCATTTTAATAGAGAACCACTAGAAGAAGAGAAATCCTAACACATGTTTTCAGGTCCTTTGACAACCTCCACCCCCCCGCCCCCCCAAGTTAAAAGTCTTACAAACCATAGCCACATGTATATAAGGCTAGTTCTACAACCTCGTTGAGGTCTGCCAGTCTCTGCTATTTGATATTTCATGTCTGGAGTGCCAGAGCCTCTCTAAAAACTTCAGGTACAAATAAGAAACAAGAGCTTGAATACATAACTTAGATGTTGACAGAGAGAGTAGGACATTTTCTTAATAAACCTAGGGAATAGAAGATGGAATTCAGGGACTAGAGACATGTCAGAAAAGTGGACCACATGTTAGATCATCTGTCTTTCTTAGTTTGCCATTGGCAAAGTTTATGAATGGTATCAGACTAGAAGTCAGAACTATGGTACAGAGAATAAATCTAAGAGGCAGAAGAAATCATGGTGCCTGGGTCTAGTCCATATTGTCTTTGGGAGTGTAGGGAGGCTATTTGCTTGCCTGTTTCTTGCAGTTCTTCTTTTGCCCAATAACTTGAGAAATTGATTCATAAGATGCCATGTAAAAGTTTGATTCCTGGTAAAAAGAAATTTATTTTTCTTTAATTCTTATAGAGCAAGATGGCAACCACATAATCTAAATAAAATGTCAATTTCTGTAAAAATACTGTTACAGTGAGATGCTTCTGGACTGTATCCTACAGCTGCACACAATAGGATGAAGTAGAAATATGGCTTCTGTTTTAAAGATGAATAAAACTATTAGAATTGATTTACATAACCAGGTATTTTCTAACTTTTCTACAATTTTTAATTGTGAATTACTTACTTAAATCCCTGCATCATTTTTAGTGTTGAATTCCTTTTAGAGTGAAGCAAGGAAGAAAAAGGAAATAAAACTGTCAGTTTTGAGTTAAGATATTTAACTATGAATGATGTAAAAGTAAGGACTAAAAGTTATTTTCTCAATTGTTTTTTTTCCTACATACTTCAAATAATAATCATCAAATTACATATGTGTATATATATATGAATTTTCTCTTAGATTTATTGAACTTGTTATTTACCATGTCTACCATTTTTTACCCTGAAGTCCTTTCCCATTGCTATCAAGACACTTTTCTGAATAATCAAATAATCAGTTAGCAATTAATCTAATGATCTGATTCAAAACTCCTTTATAAGAGTGTTTTAAAAAGGATAACTAACAATCAAATAAGTTAAAAATTCATAATATTCCAGATCTTTTTTTCTTGCTGAAACACATAAGCCAAATGCTGTCAAATTATTATATATACTCTCCATTCTTAGAGCTTTTAATAGATTTAGAATAGTAAAAATTATTTGTGTTTGCCAATGTTGTGATTTAATCATTTGATGAATCTATGAATCCTAATACTATTTTGTTTTATAACATTAACACAATATATATTATTCAGAAAATTTTTAGGTAATGTATTATGTATTAAATTAACATCTGCATAACATTTTATTTTCTTTTAAATGGGTGCATAAATGTTAAACAAAATTTAAAATTATTAAAAAAGTCTAGCTGCAAAGATATATGTTTAAAGTTGAGCTGATATCATTTATAATGTAAATTTTATACAATTTAATTTTACAGTGTTATAAGTGTTAAGTTCTGAAAAATAACATATTAATTACTATATCACTGCTAAATTATATATTAGCTGTGGCTTTGCAATAAACCTGGAAACCTAATACTCTGTTTTCAGTTATATTTTTTTCTCTAAGAAATATTGTACTGACTTATTGAAACTGTTAAAATAAATTTTTAGAGTGAAAATATCCAAATGTGATACTTGAAATGATTGATTCCCCCTTCCAAAATTTTGAACATTGTAATAAATATATTTAATAATTAATGTAATAACTAAAACTGACATAAAAATTTCCGTGAATTATGACCCTCTTTCTCTAAAGTTCTGAAATATATAATTAGAAATGAAGGAGTAAATAGTTTTAAAACTCTATAGATGTATATTGTTGTTGACCACTTTGTTAGGATGTGAAGGAATATAATTTGATTATATAGTTTTGTAAGCAGTTACAAAAATTATAACTCTATGCAGATTCACAAAACACATACATATGATCGTATTTTTTTAGCATTTCCAAACTCCCCACAGTTATTATATATAACTCTGAAATATATAGGGTGTACTTAGCTCCAGGATTGAAATCTATTGGTATTTAGAATTCATCTGGGCCATGACCTACTGATGACACTTGGCATGTATTAATGAATTACAGCTCCTCTTGTAAACATTCTGTTTCCAAAAATAACAGGTTACCTATGGTGAATTTAATACAATGAGTCTGTATTATTAATTGTGGGCATATTCTTCGGTAGGGGCATACTGATTTTAAAGAAAGATGTAAGAGAGCAGTAGTACCCTTACCCACCTTTCCAATGTGAAAATAAAGGTTATAGTCTGAGATGTAAAGTCTTAGGAAAGGAGACTAATTGCTCTAGGCAAAAATTTAACTGATAAATAAAAATTTTGCCAATGAAAACTTACTATAATGAGTTTTACACTCATTAAAATTATGGCATTCCAGTATTTATAAAATAAATATTATATATGACTTCTACATTATATACTATTATGTACTATTCTTCTGAAAAGCTATATTTTTCTCCATGTTAGTAATCAAAACATTTTAGAGATTTAAAAATATATGTAATAGTTTTATCTTCATAAAATAACTGTGCTTAGACTAGGAAATTTAAATAATATAGATTAGCAAAATAAGAATAAATTATGTGGCAATTATTTTCTGCTGGTTATTATTTTAAGTACTTTACATTTATTAACTTATTTAATCTTTATAACTTTATAAAGTAAATCTTATTGTTTTCTTAGTTTATAGAACTAAGGGAAGTTAAGACTTTTGTTCAGTTACTCGGTAAGCAGGAGATGGAATCTGGATGCAAATCAAGGCTTCAGAAACTATGTTCTTGATTCCTACACTTTTAGGGCTCTTGATGGTATTTCAAATAAATTCTGTGAGCTATAATTTTAAGACTTTTGATTGACCCTACTATTTCACATCTAGCAATTTGTGATTACTTATTGCCAGCACCAGCTTTACTTTGAGGATTTTTCTATTCTGGTGTTGTTTTTACATTTATTATGTTAAAAAAATTATTACTCTAACTTACAATCTATATTCTACATTCTTAGAAGTTAATTTTATGACTACTTGATGCTTTTTCTTTCTTTGCTAAAAGAAGAAATCCCTATTTTTAGCATTTCAGACACAGAGAATATTGGATTTGCTATATCAACATATATAGAACATATATAGGTGTTTTTTTTGTAAGGTGTGGCTTTTTCTGAAAAAGTTTTACCTGTACAGTGTTGACAGAATACATTTACAATCATGTTTTACTTTTTGTACATATTTAATTTTAACTTAATTCCAAATTGTATTGAGTTCATTTTTGTTTTATAAAATACATTATAAATTCTTCTTCCTGATTCCTTGTCATGATGCTTAGGCATATTCTCTTTATCTGTTCTCATCCAGATTGCGGTATTGGAAGGCAGTGTTCTTTCTATCATGGCTCCTAATGGATTGGTCTTCTTTTGAGCCCTTTTAGATCAGTACAAAATAGTGGTTAATGGAACAAGATTTGTAGGTGAGCATCAAGATTCCAAAGTTTAGTTGCTCTGAAACTGTACAGTTTTCCTTAAAGCTTCTTTACTTCAGTTTCTTCACTGTAAGTACATCATGAGTATTATAAGACATTGATGTGATAATTTGAGATAATTCAAGGAGCATGTTTATGGCAGTACTTGACACACAATTCAGGTTCTTTAAAGGTGAATATTTTGAACAAGTGTTTGGGGAGAGCAATAGATAAGTATAAAATCGGGTATGACTTCTTGGTAGTGTTATGTGTATACAAATATCTTCTTATAGAAATATAAAAATGTTTGCCACAATCCTGAAAGGGAAAATATGTACTTTTATATATTTAAATAAAAGTACAGTTTAAATTATTTATTATCTCTGTTCTTTGGACATTCAGGAATATTAAGTTTTCCAGCATTAAGAGATAGATTCACAGACAAAAACTACAATAAGTAGCTCTTGGCTTAAATCCTATGAGAGAATACCTGAAAAACTTTTACCTAAGTGAAATTTCCTACTGAATGACTACTTCAATTAAAAATGAAACGACAAAACAAAACATTAAGAGAGAGGGCATGTTTACTGGTGTTCAGCATTTCTTTGGCTTTGAGTAGCTACAATTAAAAAATAAATAAAAAGTAATACAATTTAACAAAACATCCTGGCTTTCTTCTGGAATTGTATTTATTCTGCATCACTATACTTGTTGAAAATTATCTGAAATGAAAGTACAGTTATTAGAAATAATTGTATTTTTTAATAAGAACTACACTTTCTCCTGATTTCATTAGAATTGCATTTACAGGAGTTACACGAGTTTCTTAGTTTGTTTTTCAGAACAAAATAGTGACCTTCAGGCTCTTTTACTACTCAGCAGCATTGATTAAAAGAGTAAAATGAACTGAAAAGCTTAGATGGAAAATAAAGTCTTAGAATTATGTTTAGTTCTAAAAGCTGATTACTTTGAAAAAGAGATTTGTCTCTCAGGTTGTCTTCAGCCTTAGTTCTGTAGCCAAAGTGTCTTACCCACTGTCTCTCTCTCTGAACTGATGTAATGAAATCAGAGCTTTCCCAATTTAAATGATCCTTATCAGACAGATAATTAAGAGGTTAAGAATTAAAAGAAAGAGCACCAAAGAAGTTACCAGATGATTTCACTCTAAAACAGTATGGAATCAATTTCCAATTATTTCTCTGAATACATGTGCACTAATTGTTAGAAAGAGAATGTAAATGTGGTGGATTACCCTGCCGTGGAACTATCTGATTATGTCAGTGGAATGTTTTATTATATAATTCTGCTGATACTCGCTGATCAACTGAACTTGTCATTTGTTTTTTTTTTTGTTTTGTTTTGTTTTGTTTTTTGTAATTTCTCAATGGCAAAAACATGGGTACAATATTGGGATTTCATTAACACACTAAACATGAGAGATTTTTATTGCTTGTAACAATTGTAGTGATTATACCTTTTTATAAAAGAGGTATTACTGAGTGCTCTGTAGTGTTAAGTCTCTACATGGGATCTCCTCTTGGTCTAGAACTTACAAATAAAATTTACGGTAGGCCTCTGTATCCATGCATTGTGGTTGGATTCAGCTAATCATAAATCAAAAATACTTGGAAAAAAATGTTGAGTTGTTTCTGACATGTGCTTTGTAGTTAGGCCTACAGTGGTTGCATCTGTACTGAACATGTACAGACATTTCATTATTCCCTAAACAATACAGTATAACAACTATTTACATAGCATTTACATTGTATTAGGTATTATAAGTAATCTAGAGATGATTTAAAGCATACAGGAGGATGTGCATAGGTTATATGCAAATACTACACCATTTTGTGTAAGAGACTTGAGTATTCACAGGAGTCCTGGAACCAATCTCATTGCAGATACCAATGGATGACTGTTTTCTTCTTTACCTCATGCTCAAGGTATAATATGAAACAGGAACATGATAAGTATAATCAACTCCCCTATTTGGAAGGAAAAAGAATAGATGACACATCTTAGCAAAAGATCTTTATGGAATATATTCCATTACATTTCTTATTGCAAATCGTCAATTTATTTTCAAGGTCCTCTTTTTTGTAATATTTCCCTAATGTAGGCATCAACTCTCATACAATAGTAATATTCTGCATTCTCACCTATGTTTTCTTTCATTAGATACAACACTACTTCTCAAGTTATCTCAGTCCACAGTGTTGTCAATGTGTCACTTCTACGTATCATGGGTCATTATCTTCCTAGACTCTAATGACAATTTTCTTGTTGTTTACAAGCTGAATCCTAGATAGGATTTTTTCACAACACACCTTACTTCTCAGCACAAATTTCTATATATCTCAGCTACTTTTTCTTCTAATTTCAGAATAATACATTGCAATAACAAAAACTTGAAAAATACAGAAGGAAAATATATGTCAATAATCCTACCATTGAAAGATATCCTTGTTAATTTCTAGTTGCTTGTACTTTTTGTCAATCTAATTTTTATTTTAAATACAATAGACTTTTGTAATTTATATATTTACTATGAACATTTTTATGCTAATGTATTTTTTTTACTATGCAATAGTTTTACTGATATTACACGGTTTCATTATATCTAATGTCATAACCTCATATCAGTTTGAATTAGATCCAATGATGTGTTTTGTTATTACTGTTTACAATATTTTAAAGGTTAACTTTGCTGTCAATACCTATGATTTAAAAATTGTTAGAATTTTCTGCTTCTTTTGAAAATATGGAAGATTCAGAAACAGTAGGTAGCTTTGCTGCATAGTGGTGATGATCTGCAACAGAAGCTGTTGTTTACACAGCCGTGTTGACTCCAGGTTACAGTTTTCAGCACCCACCTTATCTTGGTACCCCTGCTGTAACAGGGCACTGATTTCTCAGTACGATAAGTATTGTTTCCTGGAATATCTTTATATATCTTTTTGCACATCCACAACTATTTTCTTATTATATATTTCTAGGGGCAGAAAATTATACTGAAGAGAGAAAGCAGTTTGCATTTTTGTTCAGTAATATAGTTTCCCATCTTATTGCTCTTTAACATTGTGTTTTTAAATGTGAGGCTGATTTTAAAAATATGATAATTTTTCATTTATATGTCTCCATTTCTAAAATGATTTTTTTGTAATTTCAAAGTTTTTCCATTATTAATTTTTTTGTTTATTACTTTTTAAAAACAATTTGCCATCTTCAGATTTTGATGGTATAATGTGTGTATTGTTTAAATTTTTATGTCAAATCTATTAATATTTTCCATTATGTCTAACTTTCATGATTTTCACAAAAAGATTTTACACTGTACAATCTTTTAATATTTACATTTATATCTTCTATTTTTAAGTTTTGTTTTACATTTAGTTATAGCTGAGCCAATTATAATGCTGTTATTGATAGGGATCTGATTTTTTAAAATAACTTTCCAAATAATTAAACAATTATCTGATGACCATTTATTGAACAATTTAAATTATTAGAGTATAGCTTCAGATTAACGTGGAGGGCCTCCTATAAAAGGAAATTATTTTATGTTCCTTTAAAAGGCACAATTTGCTATTATTTGTATAGAATGTCTTGTGTATTTTAATCAGATACTATTAATAGGCATTATATCACCCTCCTACCAAGATAATCTTGGTTGTCATACTGTCTTACTATGAATAATATAGTACTCCTTATTAGGTTAAATCTGAAAGAAAGCTAAAGAATTCCCCTAGAATGATTCTTAGAAATAAATTAAGCACTTTGGTTTATTTAAACACTGATGATTTGAGGTTGATCATTGGGGAACAGTTACCAAACCACTCTAAGAAGATATATATTAGCATACTTTTAACATTAGCAGAAAATATTATTTCTTCAAAGGTTATTCAAATTTAGATCATGGTAATGCGTCATTTAAAATTGTGTTCAAATTTTATGTAGAGATGACCTTCAGAAGAGAGGATATTTTGAATTATTTTACTATAGGTCATTTCTGTTATAGAAGATACTATTAGAATGAAACTGTCTTACAAAAATATTTCTAAGTCTTGCTTTATCACCCATGCATTTAAAACAGTAGAATAAATCCCTTCTCATCTACTATATAGATAGCTACTTGGTGTTCTTTCCAATAAGATAGAACTTTTTATGCTTCACTGTGAAACTGAAAGAGCTGCTATAAAATTAATGAGTAAGTTTGAATTCATTACAGTTTCTAAAAAGAATGGCTCCCCCTGCCTGCTGGTCTCCAGTTTAGAGATTAGTTTAGGAAAACAAACATTCCCATTTTAGGTAAGGTCTGCTCAGAGATTGGGTTTACTATATACTTTTCTACTGTTAAATAATATACATTTGATATTTCAAAATTCAAATTCAATAATAAAAAAGTTTTAAAAATAATTTTTCCTTTCCTTTTTCTAATTGACTAGAAATATATAGCGTGTCTTGATTATATGTCATTTATATCAATAAAGGGCTGGAAGGACATTTAATTATTGAAACACATTAACATTATCCTTTGAATAATGCATGTCTTTTCTATTCTGCTTTGAGCTAACTGGGTAGGACTTTCTAAGGGATATAAAATATAGACATAATTATCCCTATATGTCTACTGTACATTATATTTTGCTTTCTCTTAAATATTTTAGGTAGAAGGGAAGAGGGGTGTTGTGTTGTTTAATATAGAGCACACCTGTTTGGAAGTTGAATGTCTGGAACTGAATAATTAATTCACGTTTTATAAGATGAGGGATGTATTTTGAAGTATAAAAGTAGTATATATCCCGATTATGCTTTTTGTTGGTGTTGCCGCTATAGTGCCCCAATAATCTGGTGAGAAATTTTACAAATGCCTAGGAACCCTGGATTGCAGAGAGACAGCCAAAGAATGCCTAGAGTATCACCAACTCCCTTCAGAAGATTTAGATAATTAAGCCATGACTAATCTTTACTTGGAGCTCAACATAGAAGATAAGGGGAAGGAGTTTAGGACATATGAGGCAAAACTAGTCATGGATTACTCACTGGACTCCTCTGAGGATTCCAAGAGAATTTTGTTTCAAGAGTAAATACGCGTTGGAGAGTCTCAGCTTTCTCCGCAGGGAGATGTGAAGCTGGATGGCATTATTCCATATCTAATTTAATAATGAAATTTAGGTGGTTGTTTCAATGTATAAAGTGAAATATTTGAATTCAATGAAATCATTTGGGAACTAGCAGGTTTATTAAAAACAATACTCAAAGTGTTTAAATGAATTACTTTAGGTCACAAAGACATGGATTGGTAGAATTGGGATGAACAACCAAGATTTCTGACTTTGGTTTTAATATTTTTGCCATTAGCACAATTCTACCATTTTGCATACTAGAGTCTAAAACACATACTTATGTTCTGCTAGTATGACTGACTTTGGTTTTAGAAATTCAACAAAGACTTTTGTGTATATATCATTCACATTAAATCAAATTTCACATTGCAAAGGTTTTAGGTTTGTCATAAAAGTTAAGTATTAAGAGAGCGATAAGATTCTTCTTAGAATATCTGGTTTTCTTTATCTAATAAGATCTTATACAACTGATTAAACAATATAAGGTTATATGTAGTAGTACCCTAAATTCCTGTTTTTTATGATGTATTATTTTTGATATATTATATTTAATTTTAATTTTCAGGATGCACTTTGGCATGATAGAAAGAAAATAAAAAATCTAAATGAAAAATTTTGAATTCTTGGCTCAGTCCCATCTTTTATTAGCTGTTTAATCTTGGATAAGAATTTTAAAATTTCTGACTCTCAGATCCAATTTTTTTTTTTAAGTGAAGCCTGATTAAATGACCTCACATATTCTTCTAACACTGATATTATTTTATTCTACAAATATGCATTTATTATTCAAGAATATATTCTTTTTTGGTATTATGTATGAACTGCTTAGGTATAATTTTATACCCTTTATCTAAAATTCCACATTGAGATTAGGTGCGATAGAAAAACACTCAAATTCCACTTAGATGTTGCAGTGACAGAATTCTGGCAAACTATTTAGTCTGTGGGTTGTTGTTACCCCATAAACACTCAGATCATTAAACATTTTGATGATGTGCAAGATTGACTCTGGGGGCATAATTGAGTCATCAATGAACACTGTCAAAATAAATGGCTAATCACACCATTCAGTAGGTCGACTGCTGGATTCTGAACAGTATCTAATAAGCTCTTAAGTAAATACAACAGAAAAAAGTCTTAGCCCTTCGTTTAAATAGCTGTAGAATTTGAAATAGTTTGCCGTATTTAATGAAAGCTTCAGCAACTTGAAAGGACTTGTACTTATCCTTTACCATCTACCAAAATGTTATTTCCACCAACTTTAACACCATCTGTAACTGAGATTGGAAGTTAGAGTGAGATAAAAACCAGTGAGTCAAAGCCAAGCTAAATAATTAGAATAGCTTTTTCCCCCTTTTTGCCAGATGAACATATGAATAATCACATAGAACCTAAGGGTATAAAACCTGTATCACAGTGAATAATGAATGATTTAGTTCAATTAAGAAGTTTCCTTTTAAAAAGAACAAGAGTAATGGCCCTCTTCTGAATAAATTAAAGTTAGTTTGAAAACATGGGTTTGTTAAACAAAATTGAACTGCTTTTCCTTCACTTTGGGGGAGTCTTTAATATTGACTGTTTGGCCTTCTAGCTTTTATTTTAGAGCTTGTAACTTCCCCTTGATGTGAAGTCAGCCATGAAATCTCCAAGTGATAAGTTCAAATTACGATTTTTGCTTATTTGTTTGTTTGTTGTTTGTTTTTGGTTTTTTAATTACCTGAGGTATTTGTAGAAGTTTTCAGTACAAAGTGCATAATGTTTGATGAGCATAGTCTGTTTTGCCTATTATTTAAGGATTGTTCAAATTTTTTGCTCATTATAACAGCTTTAATATTGTTTATAGAACATTACTGCTTGCTTCTGTATTGCACTTAGTGTATAATCAGTGTTTATATTCTGAGTCTTACTTTAATAGAGCAGTGTTTCTCAGAGCAATTCCGCACATAAAACCTATTGCAGAATAGCAATATATTTACAGTGTAGTGTTAGTTTACTTTATGAATTATTTATTTCATACATATGCTTAGGCATAAGCACACTCTGAAACAGAGATAGCATGATTAATTTTTTGAGATTTTTCTTAGATATTAATCTTGCGTATACATTATGAACAGAGTACATTAGACTTAGCTATGTGATCATATACAATATCTTTATACATAAAAGAAGATGCTTTTTATTGAGATATGTGATTCCACAGTTAAGGTATACAGGGGGGGTACAAAAATTTGAACATGTATGCAACTTTTAATATTACCTAACAGTACTATACAGATTTCAAAGCACTTTTTCCATATATTGCCTCACATGAGTATTATGAGAGCTGTGAGGATGTTAGGGCATGTAAGGTTATACCTAGTTATGGATATAAACACCAACGTTAGAAAGCATAATACAAACCTATATTCATGCAGTAATCCTGGGGCTGCCATTAAATTCCATATCTCTTGACATCTGGTGCAGTGTCCTTTTTATCTGTCATAAATTTAGATTGGTTAAAGTAATCTGAAAAAGCACAAAGTTTCTGTCACCGTTTTTGCATGTAGGAGAATTGGAACTGTTCAGAATCAGATAAGCTTTCATTTTTACCTTTTGGAATAGCTAATTATGAAACATTCAGGAATGGACATAAGTCCAGAAAAGAATAATCTCGATATTGTGCCTACATACATACATTAGGATAAACACAATATTAGAATAACTTAATAGACATAATGTTTGGATAACTTATATACATATTTGTCTATGTGTATATATATATATATTTTTTCAATTATTTATAAAAAGCCATAGTTTGAAATACATTCATGTAAAAAATGAACTAATTGTAACTAGACAATCAGGGACAGGAAACAAGTTGAAGGAAATGGAACTCTTTCTTGACTCCTAGGAGTGAGAATCTCAAAGAGCTATTTGCACTCCCATGTACATTGAAGTTTGGGAATGTTAATTCCTCTTCAGTTTTTTGGAAGGGTTTGAGATGTATTGGCATTAATTCTTGTTTAAATGTTTGCTTGAGTTAACCCTTGAAGCCTGCTGATCCTGGGCTTTTTTTGCAGGGGAGACTTGATTACGGATTCAATCTCATTACTAGTTATTAGATAAATTCATATTTTATATTTCTTCATGATTAGTCTTGGTAGGTTGTATATTTCTAGGAATTTATCCATTTCTTCTAGGTTATCCAATTTGTCGGCATATAAATGTTCGAAGTAGTCTGGAAAAATCCTTGGTATTTCTGTGATACCAGTTTTAACGTCTCTGTTTTAATTTCTGACTTTATTTTAGTCTTCTCTCTTTTTCCTTAGTCTAGCAAAAGGTTTGTCAAATTTATTTATCTTTCAAAAAAAGTTTTTAGTTTCATTTATCTTTTCTGTTTTTCATTATCTCTATTTTATTTCCCTCTGCTTTGAACTTTGTTATTATCTTCCTTTTACTAACTTTGGGCTTAGTTTGTTTTTCAATAGTTCCTTGAGGAATAAAGTTAGGCTATTTATCTGAGATCTTTCTTTTTTCTTAATGTAAGCATTATGGTTACAAACTTCACTCCTAAACCTGCTTTTGCTGCATCCCATAAATTTTAGTCTGCTGTGCTTTTATTTTCATTTGTCTCAAGATATTTTTTGATTTTCCCTTTGATTGTTCAGAAATATGTTGTTTAATTTCCACATATTTGTTAATTTTCCAGCTTTCCTCCTGATATTAATTTTTAGTTTCATATCTTTAAGTTTGGAAAAGATACTTGATAGGATTTCAATCTTCTTAAATGTGTTAAGACTTTTTTTTGTGACCTAACATATAATCTATAATAGAGAACGTTCCATGTGCACTTGAGAAGAATGTATGTTCTGCTACTGTTGAATGGAATGTTTTGTAATCTGTTTGGTTCATTTAATCTAAAAGGTATTCAAATCCAATATTTCCTTATTGATTTTCTGTCTGTATGTTCTATCAATTGATGAAAGTGGGATAGTGAAATCCACTACCATTATTTCATTGATGTCTCTATCAGACTTTAAATCTGTTAATATTGATTCTCTTTGCTTAGTTGTTCTCCCTAATAGATGGAGAGTTCTCTTGGGGGAGGAACCATATATAATTCCTTTGTGAAGTCCTTATACATGGCACAATGTAGCGCATTGCATATGTTCCTAAATAGTTTATTGAAGCAATAAGAGGTCATAAATAGGGCAAAAGAATCTAGCTCTGCACTTTTATTAACTCACAGACTTCAGGTGAGATGGGAAATTACCTTAAATATGGATGAAAATATCCTGGCCTCTATTTAATCACAACTCTATAGAGTATACAGTCAGGAGCTGAAAGTTATGAGAAAAGGCAGTGTAACTTAATGGCAAGTGTAATAGCCTAGAATTCATCAGACCTAGGCTCTGATCCTGCAATGTCAATTAATAGCTGAGTGACTTGGCCATTGTCTTTATTCTCTAACTATAAATAAAAGAAATAGATGATAAGCATTTCCATGATGGCATTTAAAGCTTGTAAAAAGGGTTGAATTCAAGTTTTTCAATGTATGTAGAAAAAAATAGTAACATATTTTTAAAAAGCAAGTTCGTGTCATCTTACATGAATATTTGCTTCAAGTTGATATCTTAAGTATTATAAACATGATTTTTCAAGTTCTTAAATTCAATGGTGCCTTTACTCCTGGAATGAATGAACATAATTGGTGAATGAACATAAACTCCTATGGCTTATAGTAGCATAAAGTAGCATATAGTAGCATAAGTAACAAACTACTATTAATATCAAATGCAATAATAATTTACTCTTTTCTCTAACACTTTAAACTTTATGAAGTGATTTTCTATCTCATATTTTAGTATAACCTTCTGGGATAGGTAAAGTAGATATTATTTTCCCTGTCTTATACAGGCTAAAAACAGGAGGATACATTAAATGACTTTTTCTGCATTACCAAACCTCAATGGTGTGGAACCGAAACTTGACTGATTATTTGCAATACATTGCAATTTTTCTAAAACGTAGTGAGGCCTATCGACTGAGTATAACACTCAACTCTTCTGAGACATTTTGTTAAAACGAATGAACAAACAAAAACAAAACACTATGATCAAGTTAGGCAAACTAGAATGTTTCGGTAGGTTTAGGATCTCAAAAAAATTTTTCTAAAGCCAGAGAAGTAGTGCATTATTTTTCTTCCATGATATTAAGGTTTATAAGTTTTGATATCTTTGCATGATTCTGCAATCAACAGAAACCTCAGATAGTTTTAGTTATTCTAATCACAAACATTAAACACAATTTTAGATTAAGATTTGACCAGGACTTAAATTGAACTTTTCAACTTCTGTCTCTGTACTTATGACTCCATATATAGATGGCTGTTGATTATCTAATTAATATTGATGCTAATTAATTTTTTTAACCTAATGTTAAGTAGTGTAAGCATTATTATTAGAATTTCTTACTAAGCACTAGAATATAATCCTGGTATAGATTACTTATTCCAAAAAAGAAAACTCTTCATGGATAAGAGCTAATAAAAAAATAGAATTGTTTGCTTAAAATAATTTTTGAATTTTTGAAATGAGATATAAAATTTTTGTTTTGTGAAGAATTAAAATAAGGATGAACATTAACATATTCTGCAATTAGAAGAAAATTTAGATACAAATATTTCAATTTTCGGGTGGTTTAAAATCTTAACTCTAGAATGAATCTTGACTTCTGAATGAATGTCGTAACTTGCTGATAAGATGTAAAAAAAGATCAGTATCAACGCAATGATTTTTTACCTCACTTACATAGAAGTTGCATTTTTTAAATTTTGGGCAATGGTTCTCAACCTTAATTGTACCTGAAGAGGTTTTGTTTTGTTTTGTTTTGTTTTTTAACTGATGCCTGGACCCTATGGCCAAAGAGCTTAAAAGTTTTCCAGTTTATTCTAATGTGAAGCAAATTTGAGAGCAACTGTTTTAGTGTTTTGTAATGAGGCCAGGTATAAATTTGCAAAGCTTTAAATCTGGGATATGTTTTGGTCGCATAAAGCTGGTTAATACATGTATAGCTTTCAAGGAAATGAGCTCTCATTTATCAGATATAACACATACTATAAGAAACAAGATAATTTTAACATATTTAAAGAGAAAAATAGCCCTTTCAGAATTTATAATTGAATCTATATTCATATGTTCCATCTTTTCAATATTATATGATTTTAGTTGATTGATGGTTAGAATGAAATTTAAAGAATCTGAAAGATATTATAGAATATGAAATTAAATTTACATAATTTTTATGTTCACCATATTTCAGTTATTTTAACGACTAAAAATTAATAATTTGTGAATGATATATATGATAATTCCATTGCCAAGGCTGTTTTATTAAGTGAAAGAACCAATTTCCAATAGATTTGGAAGTCAGTGTTGCAATCTACAGAAAGCTCTTAAAGTTAGGATGGGTAAGTTCATATATAATACCTTTTTAATCTCCCTTCTACACAGTTCGATCCTGCAGAAAACCTTTCTTGTTACATCATCAATCCAGTGAGATAGAGTGCATCACAAAGGAAATATTAGCTATCCTTTTAAACAGTCCTGATCCACAGTAAAAATTCTATTTTGATACAGCATAATTTGTTCACTCATTTACTATTTACATAACATTTGATTGAATAGAAAAAGTGCTTACAATTGTAATTTTTGTAACATTGAAAATGCCATATGCATCGATTAATCACAACTTCTTGCAGTCACACCTGTATAATATTTATATCTTGAAATTGCTATTTATGGTAATTAGCAGCTTTTCTATTGCAATTAGCCATCCCCATCCTCCAACATTGTCTAAGATAGCTTAACATTTTACTGAATTAAATTAATTTTTATTTTGCTTTGTGGTTTCATTTTTTCTTTTATCCTTTTTTGGAATTTGACTTCAATAAAAAATTTGAATTTGTTCTTATTGCTATCAAACAACTCTAAATCAGACATAAATTATTAGCATGCTTTCCATCTGGAAAAACACGTTAACAAATCTGAAATGACTCTTAATCATTTTAACAATTAGGAGATTTGCATACACATGCACACACAATCCTTTTTAAAAACAGTGTTTAATACTGTTTATAAGCTGGAAGCATATTTTCAAATAACTTTGCTCATTATTATTTACATTATAATATATAAATTGAGGCAGTATCTGGAATAGCATGGACTTGACAAGAATAGAGAAGAAGCAATTTGAAATTCCAGACTCTTAATACATGTTTTTTAGGCTAGGATACAAGCCCTCTAAAGATATTTATGTCATCCTCATATCTGGACCCTAACATGTATGTATTTCTTCTAGTGAATACTAAATACATACACAAATATTGCTATAAACTGAGCCGTATGAGGATGATAGACTCCAAATGATAATCCAACCATCCATATCTTAAACTGACCTAAATTCATTTTATAAGGTGGATCTGGGCATTATATAAAGATCTCTAGAAAGCTATTTGCTTAATCTTTGATAATAGCTTTCAATGCTTTGGTGAAAGTCTTCACAGAACTCTTCAATTTTAAGTAATCTTTTGAATTTTTTTCCCCCATTGGTTGATATAATAAGCGATAACATAATACTTGTAATTTCTCAAAAAGGCTAAAACAGTAATCTGTCTTAATAAATGTTAGTTATTCAGTGCCTCTTATTTCTAGATCTGCACAATAACTTCCTTTTATAGTTTACAGCTGGGATCGGAAGAAAAACTGTTTCCATAAACCATATACGTTCTTTCATCAGATAAGGAGAAAACTCATCTTTATTTCTACTCTATTATGTGACTTTTCATTTTGATTTTAAAAGTGAACTTATTGATTTTGTCTTTATACATAAATTATATATGTGCAGTGCATGTAGTACAAATAAACAATAAGAAAAAGTAAAAAAAAACCCATAAATTCAGGAAAAAGAAATTTTATTTTAATGAAAATATTACCTAACAACATTTTAGTTTTCCTAAATATCATGACTCTCCTATTAATATACATTTATTAAAAGAAGTCCTATTCTATTTCCTTTAGAAACATACCTTTGTTTTATTTTCATGTATTTTGAACATATCTTTTGGTCACAGAGTTATTTTAAAAGCATAGGTTTCATTCTTTAGTGTTTCATAGCTTGCAGTTATAAAGTTGGACATTCAGATTGATTTCAATTACTCAATTCTAAAGAATGGTTTTATTGAAAATCCTTGTAGTTAAATCTAACCACACATCAAAGATTATTTCTTTAGAATACATTTGTGGAAGTGGTATTACTTATTGAAAGGATATAAAAAATGTTAAGGCATTTGACTTACATTTTTACCTGTTTAAAATCCCCTTTAGGAAATGTTCTTTTAATGGATCAATATTATGTATGTCTTGTGCTATAAGTTGCATCAAATACGTTTTGACGTGTATGCAATCCATAAGAAATGTAAATGATATTAGATAAAGGAATAGATAGAATACCTACTTACATAACAGGTTGACATAATTTTAAGGGTATTTTCAAAAAATACTGTGGTAAATCCATATCAAGTTAGTACCAAAAGTAGTTCTTGAAAAATATACAGAAAACAAAGTATTTAAATTTCCTAAAGTTGTAGGTGCATGTTCAAGTTTCCAGTAAAAAACCGATGGTATAATCAAACATGCTAATTTGAGAAGCATGTAATAAGGACATGGGCATCCTATAGAGAAACCACATGGGGATAGTAGCTCTGGATTAATAACAGAAGAGCACATGTAGCACACTAGTTCTATATGGGGAGACAAAAAAGTTACCAGAACCTACATAAAGAAAAGACTGTGAGGAAAGGATAGTTAATGGTAGCAATCCCGGAAGAAGGAGGGAGCCAGGAACAGGAATCTAAGTACCCAGTCTCACTCTTCTCTCTTCATCCAGTCTCCTCCACTGTCTGAATCCAATCCAGGTCAGACAGCAACAGAGCCTGGGAAATACTCTATTATATGTTCAGTCTCCTGGACATATATGTTCAGCACAAAATAGGTTTGAGAGGAATAGTGATTTGACTTGGAGATAGAAATACAAAATATCCAGCACAATAAGGAATCTCAGTAGTTATTTTCTTTCTTTCTTTTTTTCTCATGACTGATTCTAGACTGACAAGAGAATTCATTTTCCTACTGTAACATTTTGTGTACTTTTTATATGATTTTTCACCCTCATGGCTATTATTTTGAGTGAGATCTCAAAAGTCTTAATCACTTGAATTAATATGGATAGGACTCAATTTCTATAAAAACAAATTTAACATATATGTAAGTGTATGTACATATAATATATTTGTATTTTATATATAATGATATAATCTAAATATTTTAATAATAAATAATGTGCAGCCTCAATCAATACATAAACTAAAGATATACACATATTACTATTGTTTTTTTAAATTATGTATTATGTCACTATTTTCATGGAAAAGGACATACAGTTCAGTTTGATGGCAATTTTGTTACATGATGAAGCCCAAGTACTCTAATAGATTATTATGTTTATTATTTGTAAAGTAAATGAAATCAGACTTTAACATAATTCTTCTACCTAGCTGTTCCTACCTACTCATATTTACTCTTCTCCACAAGCTCACACATTTTTTTCAGGTGAAATTTTTCAGAAAAGGAAACCAAAAGTTTGTAAAATTAAGGTATTTCTTTAAATCTTATTTTAATCAATAAGTTGATTAAAGTTTAACTGTTGTTTAAAGATTTATTGTTTACACCTGCTTATTTTTTTACTGAAAATGTGGGTAATGGTGAGGCCTATCATAACTTTAAAGGTTTTATGAAGTAATATATGTAGAGTGGCAAGGAAATAAAAACATCTAAAAAGAAAATGTCTCCTGCGTTTTTAATAGAAAATTAAGTGTTACTATTTAGTTACCAGATAAATTGAGGAAATTGAATCTTTTGTGAGGTTTTATTACTTTTTTCCTTTATTACTAACAGTAATTCATAGAGTTATCAGAGCAAAATTTATGATATTCACTTTGCCCAGTTTTTTTAATGTCCTTATTTCCCCTAGTGCTACAGATTTTTTTTTTTTCCAGAAATTAGTAACATGGCAAAGTTTTGGCAATATTAGGGTTTTTCTTTTGTCTCTCCCTCAAGCTTCCTCAAATGTTCTCACGTTGTACCTGATCATTATGACTCTCTTCTTAATGAAGTTATCAATTGAAATTTGACTAAATTGTTATTATAATATCAGAATTAAAAGACATAGTCTCATGAGCTTTTAGCATTTGTTGTCTCTTCTTTTTTTTTTTAAATTTGTACTTGTTTTGATTTTGTATAAACCATAACCCATTATTTAGGTGGGCCAGCTATAATACTTAGTGATACTTCCTATACCAGAAGAAGGCAGCTCAGATTAATCTATCTTTCCTAGTCACATAATTGCTTATACTTTGGACATATACTGTGGATTCAGAACTTGTGAAAGTGTCAATGTTCTTTTGGTTCGCTTTATTTCTTTTCCACATATATATATATACATATATATATTTATATATACACACACATATATATGTATATATATGCACATATGTGTGTGTGTGTGTGTGTGTGTGTGTGTGTGTGTATACTGACTTTATTTCAGTTCAATTCAACAAACATGTACTGAGCACCTACTTTTCAGTTGCTCTGATCCAGGCCTCAAGAAACTTGAAAGGGACTCAAAAGACCCCTTAACAAGAATATCTTGAAGAAAACACTTAAACTAGGAAAAAAAAAAACAAATCTCAATAAGCTTCTTTTTTTATAAAAAGCATCTATATTATCTTGTTATCAAAACCACCATTGTAAAATGTATTGTTTAAAGTTGTTAAAACTGAGAACTCTCCTTTTTCTTTTCATCTTTACAAATATTTTTTTTCTTATTTAAATTCTATAAAATGTTAATATATTGTTATTTGGATATCAAGATTATTTCTGAAGGATGAACTAATGAAATATTATGGAAACCAAGGGTAGTGGAGTGGGGAGGGGCATGTGTAACCATGGAAGCCCTGAAGGAAGGGAACTAATTAACATCTTCTCAGTACTAGGATCGACTACTACTAGTACTAATAGCAATCATTATCTCACACTTAATACACGTCAGGCACTATGCAATGCATCCATAGGCAGTAACTCAATCAATTCACACAACTCTTTGAAGTAAGTACTATGATTATTCCCATTTTAGAGAAAGGAAACTGAGCCACGAAATTTAAATAACTTAGTCCAGATTACAGAAGTAACAGAGCCAGACTTCAAATTGGTTCCACAACATGACCACTTTTGAAATAAATATAATTTGCTACCTGGTGACTTCATAGCTATTTCTTTCATATACTTAGTAAATAATATAACTGATAACATAACTCAGCTCTCTATGTGGCTGCAGAATTAATTTTAAAATAAAAAACAGTGCTCTTAAATATAAAGCACAGATCTTTTACAAAATCTGAATCTTTTATGGTTTTGCAAAAGCATGCCTGGGTAGTATGCTAAATAATAAAATCTCAATTCTTCTACAAAAATGTTCTAGATCTCATTATATTGTTTCTTTTGCTTGTACTAAAACAAACAAAAAAATAAATTATATATCCACATCTCAATAATCGTTTGATGAGGAAATATGTGTGAAAATACCTAGTATGACAAACACTTTGGAAGCCTTCTCATTGTGTAATCCAGGTCAAATGATAAAGTATCAATTTATATTTAAAGTAAAATAAATGCTATTTATTGTCAGTATAGAATATGGTGAATTTGAATGACAATTAAAGGAACTTAAATATAACTATTGTTACTATTAATGTTGATTTTAAATAGAATACAAACATAAGAAATTAAGTTTGCTTGATAAATTATGTAAGCTGCATTTTTGCTATATGAAAATATATAGAAAAATTGGAATTATAAAAATGTTTATGTCTAATATATTTTTTCTTACATGAAATGTGTAATGTATGAAATGCCTTTCATATTAGTATTTTCCTCACTGTTAACGATACTGTCATGCGCCACTTAACAATGGGATAATTCTGAGAAATGCATCCTCAGGCAATTCCATCATTGTGGGAACATGACAGAGTGCACTTACCCAACCAAGATGGTACAGCCTGCTACACAACCTAGATGATACAGCCTACTACACACCTATATGGTATAGCCTATTTCTTTTAGGCTTCAAACCTATACAGCCTGTTCCTGTATTGAATACTGTAGGCAATTGTAACACAATAGTATTTGTGTATTTAAACCTATCTAAACATAGAAAAGGTATGATATAAAAGATAAAAAAAATGATGCAGCTGTATAAGGACTTTACCATGAATGAGACTAGCAAGACTGAAAGTTGCTGTGGGTGAGTGAGTGGATGGTGAGTGAATGTGAAGACCTAGGGCATTACTGCACACTACTGTGGACTTTTAAAACACTGTGCACTTAGGCTACAATAAATTTATAACAAAACACAAGATTAAATTAAGCACAAGAGAAAACGATGCAATTGAGATGCAGTAAACGAGATGTGTAAGGCTGCTGCCTGCATAACACAGCATACTGTTGTGCGTGTGTATTTTTTTGATAAGTATAAAGCATACGCTTTAAAATAACAATAAAAAGCATAATATAGTAAATACATAAATCAGTCGCATGGTCATTTATTATTATTATTATCCAGTATTATGTATTGTATGTAGTTATATGTGCTATACTTTTATACTACTGGCAGCACAGCAGTTTTATTTACACCAGAATCACCAAAAATACACGAGCAATGCGTTGCCCTATGATGATAAGACAGCTATATCATGTCAGCTACGTCCTCATGACAGCTACGACATGTTGGCTATATCCTCACAATGGCTACAATATGCATGGGCAGCGACCTGCCTGGGCAGCAATGTGCCGTGGGCAGCGTCGTGCCGAGCACAGCGACATGCCGTGCGTAGTGACGTGCTGTGCGTAGTGACGTGCCGTGGGCAGCGACATGCTGTGCGCAGTGTGGTGCTATGGGCAGCAACGTGTGGTGGGCTGTGACGTCACTAGGCAATAGGAATTTTTCAGGTCCATTGTAATCTTATGGAACCACTGTTGTATCTGCAGTTGTTGACTGAAAGTCATTATGCAGAGCGTGACTTTACAACAAAGAGGTATGTACCTGTTTACGTCTTTAACAGTCAGACAGCTTAAAAACAAATTTTTAATTTTAACGCTGGCAAAGCATCGGCCTTTGTTATCATTGTACTTCTATCCCATTTTAACCTGTTTTTGTAGTTTAGGTTCTGACTTTTTTTGGTGCCTATATTCTCTGCGTAAGTTCCTTCAAATCCTTTATTCAATAAGAATATAAATGGATATATACATGTTTATTGCAAATAAAATTAAAATAGAGGGAGAGAATGTAATTATTGAAATATAGTCTTTTTTGACCAAAGTGCAAAAATGTATTTACCATAATATATCATTATTAGTAACAGATGTTTATAAATGCAGCAAAAATATATTTACCATAGTATATCATATTAGTAACAGATGTTTATAAATGCAGCCAACCAAATTTTAATCAACTTCAAACAAATTTCAAAGGAGTTAAATTTAGCTATATAAATAAAAAAGTACTGAAGTTAGTTACACACTTTTTGGACATATTTGCCACTTTATCTAATTAAGAAGATTAGTAATATTGACATTTAATGCTGCTTTATATTTTCAGAGGGCTTAGCTCATTATTGATTATAAATTTCCCTGGTATCTTTGCAATTATCATCAATCTCAATTTTATAAATGAGGGTTTTGCAGAGGAAAGTTAAGTATTTGGAATAGGTTTTGGATCAACAGGGTTTCAGTTTGAGGACTGGTCCACAATAGTGCCAGAAACTAGTAGCTTGTATTCATTATAGGAAAAGCAAAGTGTACAGGCTTAATTAAATTATTTGTAGTATTGGATAGGATACTGTTTGAGTTAGTAATATTGGGATTGTAGTCAGTTAGATGAGAGTTCAAACACCAGCTTTGTCATTTTCTAGTTACATAATCTTGCATGAGTTACTTTTTGAGTTTCAGTGTCCACATTTATTAAATAGTGATAATAATAGTACCTATGTCATGAGATGAATTATGAATTAAATCAAATGACCTTTTTTGCACATGACTTGAATATAGGAAACATTTGATAAAGCTGAGTACTATTATTTTGATGAGAATGACAATGGTGGTGATGGCTAGACAGATTAGGTCAAAGGCACGCAAGTGAAATGTGGATATTCTTTTCCATTTAAACCAAAATGTAGATACCTGCACTATAAAAAGACCTCAGAAGGTGGGAATAGCAGACTAAGTTCAGAAATCATTGAAGAGAACAGTAGTTAAACACTTATTTTTTTCAATTGATAAAAATGTAGAGAAATGAAGTGTGCTGATAAAAGTTTGGTATCTGATATAAAGGTAGTTTATAGAGTTCTGTTTCTGTAAAAGAAGATATAGCTGAGAATCTGATTTTTGAGAGTCTGAGAAAACGAACTTTTATTAAGAACATTTTGTTTCTGTTCTCTAAATAACTGTTTATCCCAGACAAAGTGAACAAAACCATTTCCAGTAATGCTGTGAAGCTCTGGGATCCTTACTTTTTAGTTATTCCTAGAGAGTTACCTGTATTACTAATTGACTGGTCATAGGAAGGAAAAAAAAATGACTATAAAAGTTCCATAGAAATAGATCACAGAAGTTAGTTTATAGGTAGTCTTAATAATAAGGAGTAATTTATAATTATCTATCATCTGAGTACACTGATAAAATTTATCTTGTAAGCAATAAATGTTTAATAAACTAATTATGTCGAAGCTTGACAGAGATAGTGATAAAACTACTTATGAATCAAAATATTACCTTCACATGCCTAAAAATAATTTATATATAATTTATGTGCTAATATAATAATCACCTATATATTTGTAGCTTAACATTTTACAAATTTTGACAAATCATAATAAATATAAGGCATTTATGTCTCTATCTCTAGCGCTCTATTTCTATCTCTGTCTCTATTTTACCAATGAAAAAGCTGAAATTTTGGAATTTTAATTGATTTTTCTAAGGAAAGTATCAAACTTAAAATTCCAACTCAGTACTTTTACATTTACCACTTACCTTAATATGATTTTCTCCCACTTATCTGATAATTCCTGTCATTCATGGCAGCTAGCAGCTATGAAATCAGACAAACTGCACCCCTTAAAAAATAGTAATAATTGCATTTGCTTTTAGAAAATATATAAGCATTGCTTTTAAAAGATACTCATAAATTAATTTCAGATTTTTGATATATTATGAGAATTTTTCTGAAAATGATAAGATAGTATTTATGAAATTAATAATGTAGAATTGCTTCCGTCAATAGGGTTATGATTACATAGAACATTCACTACATAAACCTTGGAAACTGGGAGCTGATGAGAAGCATTATGTGTCAAATGGCATTATTGAAGCCATTTAAATTAATAAAATATGTTAAGTGTACAAACTCTTTACATTTGCATGATTTTTCTCTCATGAA
>NW_011888784.1:20256677-20262633 GCF_000151845.1 Pteropus vampyrus | reverse complement strand
TTCTGGCAACTCTTGTTAAGGCACGTAATACTCCTCATTCTTCCTCACTATTCCAAACTAAAAGCTATATCTGGTTATATCAAGTAATATGCCTAAATACTTTTGTTATATAACTGAAAGAGAAAGCGTTTCTGTTAAGAGTTCATAGGAGTACTTAGCCCTCTTAGGATTAAAAAAAAGAAAGCAAAGGCAAGAGCTCATGGAACTGTTTTTCATATGCGACTTGATGAGATTCTTGGCAGGAATGTGAATTTGTGAGGCTTTGGGCTGGTTACAGGGTACAGCACTGCACTGGAGAGGAAGCTGTACTCTCAGCTCGTGCATGGGACCTAGGAACTCTCTCAGGTCTCACCCGATTGAGAAGCTTGTGGGCACCCATGTCAGCACCATTAGCATGAGCACAGGAAAGAGAATGGTTTTTAGAGGTAGTAGTCAGGACTCCCAAAATGATTCCATAAAGAAAGGACATAGGTGATTAGGAAAACTTAGAGGAAAGAATAAAGACTAGATTCTGGATACAGGTGAAGTCAAACGAGTGAAGAACTTCTGTGGAATTACAAAATTTACGGTAGTGTGGTTTGAGCTACCACATTTTAGCCATTAAATATAATAAGGACTTATTTATACTAGAGTTTCGCAGTCTCAGCACATTTGAGACTAGGTCATTCTTTTTTGCGGGGGGAGGTGGGGTGGGATTACTTCTTGTGCATTGTAGTGTTTAAAGCATTCCTGGCCTCTACCCACTAGATGTCAGTAGCATCCCCTTACCCCTATTTGTGATAATTGAAAATGTCTTCAGAATTTGCCAACTATCTCCCAGTTTTTAAAATCATGCCAGGTGAGAAATACTTGTGTGTGTGTGTGTGTGTGTGTTTTAGAATTGAATGGGGTTTTTCCCTTTTGTTTCTGGGTGTTTAGTCTTCTTGTGTATAAGCCCATATACCAAATCATTTGGACAGATGTCTGATAAATGTCTTTTGCTTGGATTAATATTTTAACACACACTGACTAAACCAGGAAAAAAAACAAAATTAAAATATAACATACAGACCATTTATGAAAGCAATTATAGCATTAAATATTTATATTTATGCCCATAAAACACTTATGCCCAATAAAAACAGTCCAGCATTGTAAGATAAAAGCAAAGTTAAAAAAAAAAAAGAAATAGCTCCTCCATAACACTTATGTAGTCTACATTTGAAAATCAGATTAAAATCATTAATTTCAATGCGAATAGAAAACCACTTATGAATGCATATTGTTTAGTTCAAAAATAAGTTTAGTGATTTTCCTCTTGATTATTTCACATAAGATCATGTCATAAAACAAACAACAAAATGATTTGTAAAATCTCTTAGATTTTACTTTTCTAAATGGGCTGCTGACTATATTTGGTCATTTCTGAAGTCAATCTTAAACTCTTTTTAGGGTTATAGATTTCAATGAAAATTAGAAGACCAAAAAGGTATATTATGCACCTACATAATATAGTATAAACTTTCAGTCCATCTCTGGATTCCAAATGAACCACTGACTTCTGGTTAAGGACCTCGGAGAATTAGATAAGCAATCTATGTCACTGTGGTTCTCATCTAGAAGAAAACAACAAAACAGGAAGAGGGAGTTGGGGGAGATATTTTCCTTTCTTAATGGAAATTGGATTTCTCATTTATAATGGCTAATGAAACTCAAAAATATATAATCAACTCTAAACCAGCCACCAAATTTCTGTGCAACATTCCTCAATCTCATAGCCAGTGAGGACACAGTATCCAACAGTGTGGTGCTGAGAAAGAAAGATGTCTACCAGAGGCAGTGGAAGGTGTGGAAATAGGCAGTTTGCTTGTTAGAATGGAATAAGCTTCTGATTCATAGATGTTTATGCTCAATTGGGTAGCTACCAGGGAAGAGCACTAGTGGTAAACCATTGGATATTAGCTAACAAGGACATTTATTAATGCCCAAAGATGTTCTTATATGATTCCACGAGGGGACATTTATGGAAGTGTTCACTATGATGTCGTTTGTGGAGTTGGAGGTAATATGTGTGTTTATCACTGGAAGAGTGGATAGAACATGAGTGATACAGCCATACCATAGAGGAATATGTATATATGTGTGTGTGTGTATATATGTATATGTATACTTACATATATGTATATATGTGTCTATATATTTATGAACCTTAAAAGCATGGTGTATAGTGAAAAATGATAACAAAATGAAGTATATAAAATATAATTATTAATATATATGCATATCAAATAATAATACATATTTTACAAGAATACCTATGAACAAAAAAAGACAATTTTGCTATTTAAGAATGGTGGTCTATAACTAAAGAGAAAAATGAGTAGGGGATAATGACAAAAAGATATTAAGTGAAAACATATTGATTATAAATTCTAAATAGAATCTTTGCTACTCTCATTATAAATATTTTGACCTGTTAATCATTAACTAGTATCAGCCACACAGATTTCCATTTCCATTCAGAAACAGTTATTGAGTACCTATTTCGTGTCTACAACAATTTTGTTAGTTGCTAATAAAAAGTTATATGACAGAGCATTTGCTCAGAAACTCAAGGGACAGTAAGCTACCTAAATAAATCATTAAAAAAAAAAACAAACAGATTAAGTGCAGTTATAAAGATGAGCTGAACCAGGGCATCAAGGACAGAGGCTATGAGCTTTCAAGGGAATTATGGAAAAAATCAGAGTTGATTTTCTGGAGGAGTTGATGGTTGAGATGTTTCACTCATAATCTTTTTGCAGTAATTTAAAACCTCATTTATTCCTATGATTGGTTATCATGTCATCTATCTACTGTTAAATTCAAAGTCCATTTATAATTCTTTTTTATGGTTATTGTTATTCATATTTAAAGTGAAATTCAAATAGTGTATTTGTGATATCAACACAGTCAGGTACTTTTGTGTAATTCTGTTTCTACGACGTTCTAAATTTAGTACTTGGATATAAAAAAATTAAGAAAAAAGCAAACTTCTTCATAGGTCACATCTGCTATATGAGAAAATTATTTAATTAATTAAAAAGTATTAATAATCCTCTTTTGTCACCCAAACATTAAAATTTGGAAAAATAACATTAAATATTAAAATCTAAGATCTAAAAACCTGTGCATATTCTCCTGTGTTCATGTAAAATAAGACTAAATATCAAGAGCAGTGAAAGCACCATTGGGATATTTCAACTACATTTAATCAATGATGTATGGGAATTGTCACTTAAAAAATATTGTATTTCAAGGTAAATTGAGCTTTTAATTCTGCTTTATTTCTTACATTTGGGCAATTTTGAAGACCCTAAACTACTTGTCATGTTTATTGAAATCATGAGTTATATTCATCTTACCTGTTTAAACAAATTCAAGAAACATTTTTTGGTCTGTGACTTTTCACTTTTGGCTTATGATTTAACTCCAAGGACTAAAAAAATAGCACACTCTCTTGCTTTCCTATTTTAAGAGTAATTAAAAGATTGAGAGTTTTTTTAAAGGATAAAATTTTCCTTTTCTCAAGGGCTCAGAAATTCAAGTTATTGAATTGCTTGCTGTGAAAGGATTCTTTCATTATGATATTTATTTTTGTATGCAAAATATCAGCAGGTTTAAAACCTAATTTATATTAAAATAATACTAGATACAAGTTATGTGGATTGATCTTCTGGGTGAATTTAACATTAGTCATTTGCAAAACCAGTTTTTACTCAAACCACTGATAATTCACTCATCTAATTTGAATAGATTTAATTCTGTTTTGTCTTTCCCTATGAGTATGATGGTTACCCATGAGAATAGTGTTTTTCTTCATATAAAACAATGCTATAAAAATCTTCAAAATAGTTACTACACAGATAATAATAATTTACATGATTTTTAAGTATACTAACACATTCTTGAGAGTAGAGTTAGAATTAATATGTGTAGGACAAATAAATAATTCTTTTTTTTTAAGTATCTCCACAGAATTTATTATAATGTAATATCCAAATTGATGTTAAATGTATAGCTACTGCATAAATTTAAGTATCTAAAATATTTCTAGATCTGCATATATTTGTAGACATGAAAATCAAATTTCAAGAATAAATATTGGCCAAGTTTAATTATTCTTCAAATTGATGGTATCTAAAATCTTTTCAGAAAAATTTTCGAATTTTTGTTCTGAAATATACTCAGAACTCTTTAAACAGAGACATGTGAATGCCTATATAAGAACAGTTTTACCTTATGATGGATTTGGAAAATTCTGTAATTGATTTGGAGATAAGATGAAAACAAGGCATATTTTGAGAGTTTTAGTCAAATAGGTAAAAATTTTTTTTATTATTTTTATTCAACTCTATTTTTAAGCATTCATTTTTGAGGCTTGTTATTTTATTTTTGATATAGAAATGATAGGTTATAATAAAATCGATATTATCATTGTCCGAGTTCAGGCTATTATAACAAGATATCATAGACTAGGTGGCTTAAACAATAGAAATTTATTTCTCACAGTTTTATAGGCTTGGAAATCCGAGATTAGTATTGCAAGGTTCTGGTGAGAATGTCTTCCTGGTTTGAGGATGATTTTCTTTTATTCTCATATGGTGGAGAGCAGAGAGAGAACAAATTCTCTAGTCTCTTGTTATAAGGGCATTAACCCCATTCGAGAGGGCCGCACACTCATGACTAAGTACCTCCCAAAAGTCCCACCCACTAATATTGTCATATTGAGATTTAGGATTTCAGCATATTAATTTTCAGAGAACTCAGACATTCAATTTACAACAATCATAAAATATTTCATTTTATTTTAATGGTACATATAGATTTGAAAATAAAAATATCTTCTCATAGATGAATGGAGTTTGTTATTATAAATTTTACAGGGAATTTTGCTATTACTATGTTTAAATATTAAGCAAATTTTGAAGTATTAATTTGCTTGTAGCATTGCATGGAACATACACACACATTACCATAAAGTGTAACATTCAATTCAAGTAAACTAAGAGTATTCAGAGAAGTGGTGAGTAGAGTAAATATGGGCAATTCATGGGGAACCATACAACTTTGAATGCCCCACTCTCAAGAATGGTAAATGTTGAAGACATGACACAACTTGCAAAGCAAGTCTCCTTTCAGAGAGTATCTAATTTTATTTGGTTTTGTTCTTTCTGAATGGATGAGTTTTTCTAAATACCTTGAAGAAGACTTATATTCAAGTACCGTTTTCAATTGCTAGTCCAGAGGGACTTGGTTACATACGATTCCATAAATGTCTAACAATTTTCAAATGCAATATGTTTTTGATACTTTCAGGAAAGGAAAACAACTTCTTGAAGAAAAATGCAGAATAATTGCGCACACCTGATAACTAAATAGCAAATGGCAGTTCTAGCTTTTAAAATGTTAACATTTATTGATATTTCAGATCTTCGGTTAGGAAAAAACACCTTGAAAGAATATTCTTTGTAGATAGTTTACTTCAAGCTATGGACATAATTTTTCTCTGGAAGTTGCTTACTTGTGTTCTTTTCAACTATGAAAGTACATTAATGGCATCATTTGGTCACCACCTCTAACATCAGCACCTCAAATAATGGAAAATAAGCTCTTTTTAAATTTCCACTCTTATTTGACTAATGATTCCGTACTGGGCAATTTATGATGATAATTGAACCTGAATAATTTTCTATGAAAATATTATCAATCTTCATTCACTTCTAGTAGTAAAGATATATTATAAGTCATTATAAGGTTGTAAGTTCAGTACATTAACCAAGAATTATTTAAAAGTGTTTGCTTTGGAATTATCGAATTTGGAGCAATATGCTGTCCATTGATTCATATGGCAATGAGCTATGCTGTTATAGGAATCCATTGCATTCCTAGACTAATTCACATCATTATATATGGTTGTTAATTACTCCCATTGCAA
>NW_011888784.1:20247067-20255562 GCF_000151845.1 Pteropus vampyrus | reverse complement strand
TCTAGTAGTAAAGATATATTATAAGTCATTATAAGGTTGTAAGTTCAGTACATTAACCAAGAATTATTTAAAAGTGTTTGCTTTGGAATTATCGAATTTGGAGCAATATGCTGTCCATTGATTCATATGGCAATGAGCCAATAGATTCATTCAGAGAAACTATTCTGTGGTCATTTACCGCTTTCTGTATTACCCTCTTAGACATAGGGTACATAAGACTCAAAGAAATTTTGCAACGGGAAAATGGTTGAGTCCATAGGTTTCCAAGCTCTTGACCAAGGAATCATTTAGCATTACACATATCAGCATTTGAAGGCCCAAGTCTGTTTATTGAATCTTAGGGCAGAAATTGTTATATTAAATGGACTAGCTCTCAATGTAGTTGTCTCATTCTTCTTTATGGTATAGTTAAACTAAAAAGCCTCAAAAGGAGAAATATTTTAAACTGTGGGTGTATAGAAAACAGTCCCCAAATATTGTATAAATATAAAAAGCAAACATATCAGAGTCTAGAGACATAACCATTGAATTTCTTTTGGAAATGTCTATTTGAGTTAGAAAGTAAAGAGAGATCATTTAACTTAATTTGTTTTAACCCAATAAGAGCTAGTATTATTGGATTTGGCTTTTCACAGATGTTTATACTCTGAGACTAGGGATCTTCCATTTTAAAGCTAAGAACCTTATTCAAGGTTGTTATTGACTGCTTGGTAAAGCTGAGATTCAAAACAAGATCTGTCTCTGTCTTTCTGTAGTGGTAAAAAATTATTTTCTTATAAACAATAATAATGCTAAGGATAAATTTCAAATCTCACAGCAATGTTATTTCACGTTAATAAGGATACCATGATATGACTAACATGTTTTTCATTTAATGATTTTAATATGAAACATTAAAACAATGTAGGTTCTATGACCTTTTCATCATTAGTGTTGAAAAATATGCAACTCAAGTGAACATGTAACTTGATATTTCATAGAAAAATTTTATTTTATTTACTTTTTCTTTTTAATTTTATTTTGTATAAACAGTTAAAGCTTAAAAAAATTGAAATAAGCTATTACATTTTAGTATTCTCAGATATCTCAGCTTTCAAGTGAAGTTATAAAATATAAGTGGAATCATTGAAGGACCCATGAATTTCTATTGGAACGAACAGTACTGAAGCAGAAGGTTTGAGACCTCTTATCTTGAAAGCCAGATCCAGGTGTTTCACTTTATTTCCTTAACTGAATATTTAATAGGCAGTTGCTACTGGAAAATAAGGGACTAGAAGTGATAGATGATCTACCAATTCATTTTAAGGTCAGCTATACTGCCAAGTTGGCAGCTGAATCTTCCTGGTATTTAACTACTTTTATCTGTGGGTTTTTTTTTTTTTTAACTTTGAAATTTTATCTTCTACTATTTACTCAGCTCTTTTTCAGTTGTGAAGAAGCAATAATAAAAAAAAACTCATTACTCCACAGCTGCAGATGAACACTTTCGAAATGTGTTCTCTTGGTGCTATATCATAGTGCTACCTATCTTGAAACAGGCGTTTTTCTTTTATGCCCCTATTAATGATGCATTGTTTTCTTCACGTTCTATTATAAAGCAAATACAATTTAATAATTACTAAAATTTTAAAAATGAATATACTGCACACAGTATATCAGTGTATTCACCCTAGTTACCTCTCTGATGTCATTTTCTATCTCTTCTTTGCTTCAGCTTTATTAATCTTTTTGCTGTTCTTCAAGGACCATAAACGCATATCATTTTGGAACTTTAGAATTTTATCATCACCCTTAGTGTGATGATAAAATTTTGCCTAATTACATGCTTTCTCCCTCACTTCGTTCAGCTCTCTGCTAAAATGCCACCTTCACAGAGAGACCTGCCTGCTCACAGTATTTGTGAAATATTACTCTTGATACTTGTATCACTATTTCTTCTCTTACCAGCTTGACATTTTATCACAGCAGTAATCCTTATTTGATATATTCTATATTTGCCTGTTTCTTTGTTTATTCTTTATCTTTCCTGATCCACTCCACATGGGCTATAAACACCAAGAGAACAGAATTTTATTTTGTTCATTGCTTTTCCTATCATCTACAACGGTGCTTGGCATATTGTAAGCACTAGATAATTATTTTTGTATTAATTAATGTTTAAAATTTAGCAGTATTTTAATATACTCATTTTTGTGTTGTTTATGATGTACAAAGAATTCTACTTTCTAAATCCTTCTATTAATAGTCTCAGAGCTAGAAACAAGTGTGAAGGCGATAGAATGTACTAGTTTTTTCCAGTATCCACTATGCATTATATACTCTAATTATTTTAAAATAAAATATTTAATATAAAATAAAATAAAATAATTTTATTTTATATTAAATATTTCAAGACAATCTTTTTATGAATATAATTTAAAATAATTCCAGAGTATTTGTGCCCCCCAGAAACCAGCAAAATTCCATAACATTACTCAGTGACTCTAAAATATCAAGTTTTATTTTGCTAATCATGAAATCAGTTTCCTAACGTGGAACACTGATCTAAGGAAAGCATAAAGCAATTATTTATTTCATAATCATTTCTTGGAACTACTTTATAACTTCATATAATTTTGAAAAAATAAAACAGTAATTTTAGTTAAAATCATAAATCTTTGGATGGAAGAAGTTTATAGCAACAAAAATGGCAGGTAAAGAATATCCTAGTGAACAAATGTCATTCTTGGTTCCCTACATACACTTCTATTGCTTAGCAAAGACATAATGAGTCTACGGCCATGCCACCCTGAATATGCCTGATATCATCTGATCTCAGGGTTGTTGGGGCTGGTTAGTACTTGGATGGGAAACCATGTAGGAAGACCAGGTGCTGTAGGCATAAAAAAAAAAAAAAAGACATAAATAAAAAAAAAAAAAAAAAGACATAATGAATAAAATAAAATATAAGTGTTCAAAATTGAGGTACAGAATTTGGCATAATTAAGCTCAGGTTTGTATACATTAGAATATCTATGTTTAATTCCTATCATTCCTGAGTATCTATGTCTAAGTCCTATCTTTCTCACTGTTTTTGTGTTTACCTATTTGTTACCTATTTTGTGTTACCTATTTGTAACTCATATTTTTTTATATTTATATTTCATGTTGTGCAGCTCTCTCATACATGCAATGATTATAATCTAAAACAAATTCAGTGTACTACTCAGAAAATAATTACTTTTTTACTTATAAGTAATTTTGAAAGATTGATAACCAATTTGAAGATATTTGTTCTAGTTGATATTTTGTGAGTGGCTTCTATGGTGCACACTGATGAGTTTATTATGCAGGATTTCTTTCCTGTGGAGTGCTTAAAGTATTACCTAATAATTACATGGTACTTACCTATCACCCTTTTTATATTTAAGGTTTCTGCTTGGCATATATATGAGAACTAATGTATTTATAAATCCATCCACATTTATTTTTATGGACATCATTTAGGAGATTTTGTTTATGGTATTGCTTTTGTAATAGTGGCCTTTGTAAAGAAATTTTAGCATATCGGAAACAGCTAAAAGTAATGATTATTGCCCTTGCTAATGCCAAGATACACAATAACATTTTGAAAGAAAAATTAATTTAGATCAGACAAGTGGTGACAAAAATTAAACGTGTTTTTAGAAAGTCAGGCTTTATGTTAAGTCTGAATTGAAATTAATAGCATTTGAAGACTTTTTCTACTTTGCCGACATATTTATTAGCATATGTATATATATGTTAGTAAATTACATACTATAAATGACTACATTCCTAGCATAAGTAAATATATATTACTTACTTCACATAAAAGAAGCTTTTTAAAAAGTCATATATAAATCAGACTTTGCTCTCTGAATATCAAGCCATATTTTCTCTTTGACTGTTTGACTGACAACATAATTTCACAGATGTGCTTCCAAAGAAAAAAAATTGGCTCCTGAGCTTTATAAAATGTCCATGTTAGAATTTAGCAAACCTCTTACAATCTTAAATTTTAGAATAAACTAATATTTCTACAATAAAATATTTATAGTAAGACGAGTTAAATGCCATGCCTACATTTTAATATGTTGTTGGCAACCTATGACAAATAATTCTAAACTATGAAGAAAGCAGCAGTACCTTACATAAAATTATTTTCTCCCTAAAAATTATTTAAGAACCTCTGAATAGTGTTTCTCTGTTTATTTTATAGTGGCTCTATTTGTTCACTTATCAAGTCTTATCTTGACATACTGATTACAAATGATAGAGCTGTGGAAGAAACACAACATGAAATTCTAGTACTTTTAAGAAACAAATGAAACTATTCATAAATACGACATTGGCATAAACAATTTGATAATATGTAAGAACTTAGAATGAGAAATTTTCTTCTTACCAACCCATGTTCAAGAAAAAAGAACTCTTTTTCTCAATTTTAAACATACATGTGACTTTTGGCTTATTATGATCTTTTATTTTCTGTAGAAAAAAATGAGCACTTTTAATGATAAACAATGGCAGTGTTAATTTGTAAATAAAACTATTTTTCCTGAATAAGTACTGTCATATTCCTTCCTGCCTCAGAAGAGTAATCTTTGATTTAGAAAACATTTACTACAATTAGGGTGAGATTCATAGACATTAGCAAAATTAGGTTTATGCTTACCAGATTAATCTGAATGAGTTTACATTAAATATATCTTTTATTAGTATGTTTTTCTGAGATTTGTGTTTTATTTCCAAAACTAGGTTATTTTGAAGAAAATATGACTGATTTTAGAAATTTAGAACATAACAGTTTGTGCATATTACCTCAGAAATGGAATAAAATGATCTGAAGATATTCCCATGGCAGTGTTTCATTTGAAGTGGTTATTTCTGTTATATCTTTTTTTTTCCTTCGGTTTTTTTTTTTATTATTAGTTTCAAGTATACAGTACATTGGTTAGACATTTATATAGTTTATAAATCATTCCCTAATTGCTCCTTATCAACTCCGTTTTCCACCTAGCCAATATATTAATGCTAACTGCATTCCTTGTGCTGTGCTCCCCATCCCCGTGACTATCTATCAACTACTAATTTGTACTTCTTTAATCCTTTACCCTATTCTCCCAGCCCCCTACCTCCCCTCCCCTCTGGCCATCCACATATTGTCCTCTATATTTGTGAGTCTGTTTTCGATTAGTTTGTTCTTTTTGTTCCTTAGAATCCGCAGATAACTGAAGTCATATGGTATTTATCTTTCTCTGTCTGACATTTCACTCAGTATAATTACTTCTAGGTCCATCCATTGTCATTGCAAATGGTAGGATTTCATTTCTTTCTTTCTTTTTTTGGGGGGGCGGGCAAGGCAACCCTTGGTTGACCTCACAGGTTGCAAGGACCTTGTCAGCATACAATCCCTTATTATTACTATTCTTTTTACGCCTACAGCACCTGGTCTTCCTAGGTGGTCTCCCATCCAAGTACTAACCAGTCCTGACCCTGCTTAGCTTAGGATTTCATTTTTTTAAATAATTGAATAATATTACATTGTATATATGAACTATAACTTCTTTATCCATTCGTCTGTTGATGGGCATTTAGATTGCTTCCATATCTTGGCTATTGTAAACTGTGCTGCCAAGAACATTGGGGTGCATAGATCTTTATAAATTATTGCTTTGGTTTTCTTTAGATAAATACGTAGAAGTGCAATTGCTGAGTCAAAAGGTATATCCATTTTTAATTTTCTGAGAAACCTCTAGGCTGTTTTCCATAGTGGTTGTACCAATTTGCAATCTCACTAACAGCGTACGAGGGTTCCCTTTTCTCCACATCCTCACCAACACTTGTTATTCTTTATTGATGATAGCCATTCTGACAGGTATGAGGTGATAAATTATTGAGGTTTAATTTGCATCTCTCTGATGATTAGTGACCTTGAGCATCTTTTCATATGTCTATTGGCCATCTGTATTTCTTCTTTGGAGAAGTATCTGTTCAGGTCTTCTGTCCATTTTTTAATTGGATTGTTTGTTTTTTGTTGTTGAGTTGTATAAGTTCTTTATAAATTTTAGATATTAACCTCTTATCAGATGTATCATTAGCGAATATCTTCTCCCAGTTGGTTGTCCTTTTGTTTTGTTGATGGTTTCCTTTGCTGTACAAACCCTTTTTAGTTTGATGTAGTCCCATTTGTTTATTTTTTTCTTTTGTTTCCCTTGTCCAAGGAGATATATCTGAAAAGAAATTCCTGTTAGCAATATCAGAGAGTTGATTACCTATGTTTTCTTCTTGAAGTTTTATGGCTTCAGGTCTTACATTTAAGTCTTTAATCCATTTTGAGTCTATTCTTGTATGCAGTGTAATAAGGTGGTCCAGCTTCTTCTTTTTTGCTTCTGTCTGTCCAATTTTCCCAACACTATTGAAAAGACTGTCTTTACCCCATGGTATATTGATATCTCCTTTGTCATATATTAAGTCAGCATATAGGTGTAAGTTTATTTATGAGCTCTCTATTCTGTTCCATTGATCTGTTCCATATACCTGTTTTTATGCTGTTTTGATTACTGTAGCCTTGTAGTATAATTTGATATCAGGTAATGTGATACCTCCAACTTTGTTCTTCTTTCTCAAGATTGCCATAGCTATTTGGGGTCTTTTATGGTTCCATTTAAATTTTAGGATTATTTGTTCTAGCTCTCTGAAAAATACCATTGATATTTTGATAGGGATTGCACTGAATCTATAGATCGCTTTGGGTAGTGTGGCAATTTTAAACGATGTTGATTCTTCCTACCCATGAACGTGGTATATGCTTTTATTTATTTGTATCTTCGATTTCTTTTTTCAATGACATAATTTTCTGAGAACAGGTCTTTTACCTCCTCAGTTAATTTGATTCCCAGGTATTTTATTGTTTTCGATGCAATTGTAAATAGGATTACTTTCTTAATATCTCTTCCTGAAAGTTCATCATTGATGTATAAAAATGCCACTGACTTCTGAATATTTATTTTGTAACTTACTACTTTACTGAATTCATTAATCAGTTCTAACAGTTTTTTAGTGGAATCTTTAGGATGCTCTCTATATAATATCATGTTATTGGCAAATGACGAAAGTTTTATTTCTTCCTTTCCAATTCAGATATCTTTCATTTCTCTTTCTTGTCTTATTGCTGTGGCTGAGACGTTCAATATAATGTTGAAGAGGAGTGGTGAAAGTGGGCATCCTTGTTTTATTTCTGATCATAAGGAAAATGCTTTCAGCCTTTCCGCATTGAATATGATGTTAGCTTTAGGTTTGTCGTATATGGTCTTTATTATGTTGAGGTATATTCCCTCTATTCCCACTTTGCTGAGAGTTTTTATCATAAATGGATGCTGGATTTTGTTGAATGCTTTTTCTGCATCTATTGATAATGATCATATGGTTTTTATCTTTTGATTTGTTAATGTGGTGCATCACATTAATTGATCTGCAAATATTGTACCAACTTTACATCTCAGAAATAAATCCAACTTGATCATGGTGTATGATAATTTTAATGTATTGCTGAATTTGGTTTACTAATATTTTGTTAAGGATTTTTGCATCAATGTTCATAAGAGATATAGGCCTATAGTTTTCTTTTTTTGTAATATCTTTGCTTGGTTTTGGAATCAAGATAATGGTGACCTCATAAAAAGAGTTGGGAAGCTTCCGTCTCCTTGAATTTTCTGGAATAGTTTGAGAAAAATAGGTGTTAATTCTTTGAATGTTTGGTAATATGCCTGTAGAGCCGTATGATCCAGGACTTTTGTTTTGGGGGAGGTTTTGGTTACTGATTCTATTTCATCGGTGGCAATTGGTCGGTTGAGATTTTCTGTTTTTTCTTGATTCAGTCTTGGGAGATTGTATGTTTCTAGGAATGTATCCATTTCTTCCAGATTATCCAATTTGTTGGCATATAATTGCTCGTAGTATTTTCTTGTGATTCTTTGTATTTCTGTGGAGTCCATAGTTATTTCTCCTCTTTCATTTCTGATTTTATTTATTTGAGTCCTCTCTCTTTTTTCCTTGATGAATCTGGCTAAGGGTCTGTCAATTCTGTTTACCCTTTCAAAGAACCAGCTCTTGGTTTCATTAATCATTTGTATTGTTTTTCTAGACTCTATTTTGTTTATTTCTGCTCTGATCTTTATAATTTCCTTCCTTCTATTCACTTTGGGTTTTGTTTGCTGTTATTTTTCTAGTTCTTTTAAGTATAAGATTATATTGTTTATTTGAGCCTTTTCTTGTTTTTTTGAGGTAGGCCTGTATTGCTCGTAGTATTTTCTTGTGGTTTTGCCTCTCAGGACTGTTTTCACCGTGTTCCACAGATTTTGAGTTGTTGTGATTTCATTTTCATTTGTCTCCAGGTATCTTTTGGTTTCTTCCTTGAACTCATTGATAACCCATTCATTGTTTAGTAGCATATTATTTAGCCTCCATTTGTTTGTGTATTTTCCAGTTTTTTT
>NW_011888784.1:20245143-20247017 GCF_000151845.1 Pteropus vampyrus | reverse complement strand
ATGAATCTGGCTAAGGGTCTGTCAATTCTGTTTACCCTTTCAAAGAACCAGCTCTTGGTTTCATTAATCATTTGTATTGTTTTTCTAGACTCTATTTTGTTTATTTCTGCTCTGATCTTTATAATTTCCTTCCTTCTATTCACTTTGGGTTTTGTTTGCTGTTATTTTTCTAGTTCTTTTAAGTATAAGATTATATTGTTTATTTGAGCCTTTTCTTGTTTTTTTGAGATAGGCCTGTATTGCTCGTAGTATTTTCTTGTGGTTTTGCCTCTCAGGACTGTTTTCACCGTGTTCCACAGATTTTGAGTTGTTGTGATTTCATTTTCATTTGTCTCCAGGTATCTTTTGGTTTCTTCCTTGAACTCATTGATAACCCATTCATTGTTTAGTAGCATATTATTTAGCCTCCATTTGTTTGTGTATTTTCCAGTTTTTTTCTTGTAGTTCATTTCTAGTTTCATATCATTGTGATTGGAGAAGATAGTTGATATGATTTCAGTCTTCTTAAATTTATTGAGACTTGTTTTGTGACCTAACATGTGGTTTATCCTTGAAAATGTTCTGTGTACACCTCAGAAGAATGTATATTTTGCTGCTTTGGAGAAAATGCTCTGAAAATATCCATTAAATCCATCTGGTTTAGTGTGTCTTCTAGGCTCATTGTTTCCTTGTTGATTATTTGCCTGGAAGATCTGTCCATTGGTGTCAGTGGGGTGTTAAAGTCTCCTACTGTGAGTGTATTACTGTTGATCTCTCCTTTTATGTCAGTCAATAATTGCTTAATGTATGTAGGTGCTCCTATGTTGGGTACATATATATTTATTAGGGTTATGTCCTCTTGATTTATTGATACCTTTATCGTTATGTAATGCCCTTCTTTGTCTCTTTTTATAGCCTTTGTTTTAAAGTTTATTTTATCTAAGTATCGCAGCTTTGTTTTCATTTCCATTTACGTGAAATATCTTTTTCCATCTCTTTACATCCAGTCTGTGAGTGTCATTTGATCTGAAGTGGGTCTCTTGTAGACAGCATATGCATGGGTCTTATTTTCTTATCCATTTGGCTACTCTATATCTTTAGATTAGAGCATTTAATCCATTTACATTTCAAGTGATTACTGAGAAGTACATAGTTACTACCATTTTATTATTTATATTTGTTTTTCTTTTTATTTTCTTTTTTACCCCTTCTCTTTCTACAGAAGTCCTTTTACAATTTCTTGTAATGATGGCTTGTTGGTGATGAATTCCTTAAGCTTTCTCTATCTGGGAAGCTCTTTATCTCTCCTTCCATTTTAATTGAAAGTCTTGCTGGGTAGAGTATTTATGGTTATAGATTCTTGTTTTTCATAACTTTGAATATTTCTTCTCAGTCCCTTCTGGCCTGCAAAGTTTCCATTGAAAAATTAGTAGACATTATTATGGAGGTACCCTTGTAAGTAACTAGCTGTCTTTCTCTTGCCGCTTTTAAGACTCTTTGCTTTGAACTTTGGCATTTTAATTATGATGTGTCTTGGTGTGGATCTGTTTGAATTCTTCTTGTTTGGGACTCTTTACCCTTCCTGAACTTATATGTCTAATTCCTTTGCTAGGTTAGGGAGGTTTTCTGTCATTATTTCTTCAAATAGATTCTCAATCCCTTGCTCTCTCTCTTCTCTTTCGGGTACTCCTACAATCTGGATATTGTTATACTTCATATTGTCCCAGAGGTCTTTTAAACTACCCTCTTTTTTTTTGTTTGTTTTTAATTGTTTTTTGTTGTTGTTGTTGTTGTTGTTGCTCTGATTGGGTGTGTTCTGCTACCTTGTCTTCCAGTTCTCTGATTTGATCTTCTGCTTCATCCAATCCACTATTGAATCCTTCTAGTGTATTCTT
>NW_011888784.1:20244714-20245093 GCF_000151845.1 Pteropus vampyrus | reverse complement strand
TCTGATTGGGTGTGTTCTGCTACCTTGTCTTCCAGTTCTCTGATTTGATCTTCTGCTTCATCCAATCCACTATTGAATCCTTCTAGTGTATTCTTCATTTCAGTTATTGTATTCTTCATTTCCGTCTGTTTCTTTTTTTATGGTTTCTATGTCCTTTTTTATACTTACTATCTCTCTATTGAGAGAGAGTTGCCAGTGTGGATTGGGAGATGGGGAGTGGGACATGGTGGTTCACTCAATGGGCTGCCTGGGGTAACTTGTGGGAGTGGGGTGGGGTGGGGCGGGATCTCAGAGAGTCAGATCAATACAGCCTCATCTTGCTGCAACTTTGGTAACAGTTCAGCTTTGTACAGAAGTACAAGATCACAGCAAGACCAAC
>NW_011888784.1:20220896-20240204 GCF_000151845.1 Pteropus vampyrus | reverse complement strand
CGAAGTTGAATTTATGTATAAAATTATTGTAGTAAAAAAGCTAAGATTATATTTATACTTATCTTCCTATAAATAGGACAAATTCTTATTTATAGCTGAAGAATTTTGAGGCTCATTGAACCTATATTAGCATGAAGGTGTAAAATTATTGGCTAGAAAAGCTATACTGATGGCATTGGAGTGTAATTGGCAGAGACGTTACTAGACTTAAAAGTGGAAATTCATGTAATAAACACTGTCAAAAAAGGGAAATATTGAGGATTTTATGGTGGCATTACTTTTTTATGACAGCAGTGATTTACAATTGTCAATTTACTAGGTTTCGATAAGTGATGAGGGTTTTAGTGCTTCCAAAATGCCTGTCCCAGGGTACATGATGTCATAATCACCTGAGATTTCCCAAGCGCTAAAAGAGAACTCTGGAACAAAATTTCTGAGTATGTTTCTTAGGGGTATATTTTTAAAAGACCCTCAGATATTTGTGCTTCACTACCAGTTGAGGCAATCACTATTAAACAACCATGAGAGAGAGAAAATAATCCAATTCATTGATGTGACACATGAATGTTGTTGTGTATGATAAATTAATTGAAGATGGGAAGAACATATGGCACTACTAGCCAGATAATTACTATACTGTAAAATTCATGCATATCATGCAGTGCTTCATATTCTGGCCCTTTCTCTGCTTTGTACCTTTATTTTTTTTCTACTGGCTGAGGGGGGTAAAAAAAGGAGTTTAACAATTTGCCCATACCTGAGAATCTGTGAAAATAGGCTGTTATTATAGAAACTTAATTTACATTTCAAAAAGTGTCATGCCATCTTAAAAATTGTAGTACATGTTACTCAGTAAATATTTGAGGGGGAAGAGTAGAATGTTCACCGAATGCCTGTTAATATAGCTCTGCACTGCTTTGGAGAATAGTTTGGCCTTAATGGTCGGCAGTGCTCTGTGAGTCTAGGAATATAATCTCTGCTTGTTTTTTAGTTTATTTGTGATAGCATTTGGAGACATCTTTAGTGGTCATTGAGAACTATAGTGTTTTAAATGTTAAGATTCATTGGTAGTTCAAAATATTATTTTTAAAGAAATCCATACAAAATATTGGAATATATTTATCTTTTTAGGGAAAATTATGCCAGTGCTGAAGAAAGATGTGGGGGAAGGTGTAAACTTTTATACCTACATAAATGGAACTGAATTCTATTGCTGGAATTTTTAGCTCAGTTAACCTTGTCCATGAAAACAAAATTCCAACTCTAGATTTTTTTTACTCCAGTGAATACTATTTTTATTGCATTAATATGCAATACAATTTTTAAATTTTAATGTTAGTGGTCTATCTTAACATTAGTAAAAATAAACCGATTAACTACATTTACTTGTAGTGACAAAGCAAATAATGTTCTAATACCATTCCTCAGAACATATCCATTTATTAACTTCTGTTATGTGAAAAATAGTATTCTGCATCTAGCCTTATAATACTTGCCATTCATAATGGCCATGTATGATTTTGCTGTTCTTAGTTCTTCTCGTTCTTTAAAATCCTGCTACTTTGTGCTTTAGTTGTATAATTTTAATATTTTATATAATGTTCCTTTTAAATATTTAAAACTCGCTACTCAGTGTGATTTTTTAATGAAGACAGAGAAATATTTACTGTTTACTTGAAATAATTATAGGACCATCAGTTATATCGGTATGAATTCAGTTTTGTTCAGGACTATAGCATTTTTCCTTCTTGTATAAGCTGTGGAGGGAGGTGGAAGGTTATAATAAAACTAAACAAACAAACAAAAAAATAAAACAGACTCATAGATACAGAGAATGAACTGGTTATTACCAGATGGGGGGGGATTTGGGGGACTGGATAAAAAAGGTAAAGGGACTAAGAAGTACAAACTGGTAGTTACAAAATAGTCACAGTGGTGTAAAATACAGTGTAGGGAATATAGCCAATAATATTATAATAACTATGTTTAGTGCCAGATGGGTACTAAACTAATTGGGAGCAACACTTTGTAAATTATATAAATGTCTAACCACTTTGCAAAAAAAAAAAAAAAAAGAATGAAATGCAATTCTTATACTTGAACACTTATAGGAAGTCTATGGTCTTAAAATTTGGATAGAGAGAGTGGTATGAGGGAGACTTCTGGAGAACTCTTAATGTTTTGACTTTTTACCTGTGTGTAGGTTACTCACTTTAGTACAGATTGTTTTGCTCTACACCTCTCTATATATTTTTGAGAAATGTACTCGCTTTAGTACAGATTGTTTTGCTCTACACCTATATATGTATTTTTGAGTGCTTGAATTATACTTTAATTAAAATGTTAAACAGCAAAAATAAACAAATACTTTACAAGTCATATTAAAAGACTATTTCTATTTAAAATAGGTTGAAAAATGGAGAGATAAACATTCCAAAGATCTGTGGAAAAGAGATTCTGAGATCAGAAATGCATGACTCATTATTAGGTTAATATAATCTGTCCAATTTTGAAACAAATTTATGACTGAATTCTGTTATGTATAGTGTTTTTTAGTATTTATATTAAAATTTGTGTAAAGCTAACAAAGAAATACTTTTATATACATAAACTAATTGTGTGCATAAGAATTTTATGTAATTTTTATAAAAAAAAATTCTGGAATTGTTTTGAAACAATTCCCTATGGATTATTTTATGCAAAGCAAAGATTGAAAAATGTATTCCTTGGTTCAGGAAATATTATTTAGGGTCTGTTTCATTAGATTGAACACTGATGACCTTGGATAGAGAGAGATTCTAGCTGAGTAACCGTAAGCAACAAAGACAAACCCATAGCAGCTGATATGAGTCAGTTCTAATCAATCAGAATCACTCTCCTTCAAAAGTGAAATGAGCCCAATATCACCAATATGTCCCCAAGAAATTAATTGATTCAAGGGTTTTCATACCTTGCGATCACCATTAAAATCCATCAGAGTGACTTCTCTAGTCTTTCTTATCTCAAATCATCTAAACTATTTGGTCTGTGCCACTGAACAATCATCCAAGCTCTTCATGATTATATATTCTTATCTTGGTTCATTCTTATTTCCAAAGAAATAATGTCCATTGGGTGGATTTTCCTAATTTTTGACCTTGTCACTCGTCCCCCGCCCCCCCCACACGTACATATAGGAGAAAGAGAGAGAAGGCAAGATGTAGAATATTTTAAAAAGTTCAAAGTTTTATAAAGTTAAAATATGCAAAAATAAATATTTTAAGATATATATAGGCATAAAACAAAATTTTAAGAAAGATATTTTAATGAAAACAAAATATTCTACATTTGAGAGAACTAATTACTTTAGATGGGTGTAAGGCCGATTGTGGGGAAGGAGAATAATACCACTACGGAGAACTGTTGAACTGTATAATAGTTAAAAAAATTATTTCTTCAGCTATATGGTGGATATTTACATTTTTATACCTTTTATATACATCTGCAATATTTTACTACATTCTTAAAAATCACCCAAATGGAAAGAAAAATTATCAAGCACTGCCATTACTTTCAACCTGTCATTCAAAGATTGCAGAAACTTGAAGGTAGGATATTTTCTACTTCAATATTTCCATGTCTCCTTAATATTTAATTTTGAATATATTCTATGTCAAATAAATGATCTTCAATCACTTGCTCCTCTTTCTTTAAGCCAAAAACTGAGAGGAGGTGTTCTCTAGAGAGTAATTAAACACTATTCAGGGGGAAAAGTACATCACATAACCATTGTCCATTACTAAATTCAAATCAAGAAATTTAAAAGAAAAAAAGATTTGCTTATATTGAAAGTGCTGGGTATAATGAAGTTATTGAAAACAGAAGTAAGCAAATTTATGTCTCAGTTTTGTTGATTATGTGCTGTGGAAGCAAAGGCAAATTACTTAATTGAAGAAGCATTTTCATGTCATTTTGAAAATAAGAGCAAACTGATCTATCTTGTTTGGTCATTGGAAGGGTTAAATGTACTAGAAAAACTTTAGCACAGAGTAAATTTTTAAAATTAGTAGTTATTAGTATTAATTTCAATCCAGTTTAGAAATACTTAGTATGTCCTAAAACATAGTTTTAATGTACAATTTTAAAATATTATCTTAAAAGTAGAAAACTACGTTGGAAGTACTGATTCTCTGAAAATAGCAAAGAAAGAGTAATCGATATCTTGTATTGAGGAAAGAGTTAATTAAAAATCTTTGTATACCCCTCAAATCTATAATTCCAGTCTTATCATGAAAAAAATCAGGCAAATTTCAATTGAGGATCATCCTACAATATACCTTACAAATACTCCTCACAACTGTTGAGGTCATCATCAACTAGAAGGAAAGTCTGAGAAACTGTCACAGCCAAGAGAAACTGAAGGACACAAAATGTAATGTGTTTTACAAAATGTAAAACTAAATGTCATGTGGCATTCACAGTGGGATCTTAGAATAGTAAAAGTATATTAGGTGAAAACTAAGAAAATTTGAATTAACTGTTGACTTTAGTAAATAATGTTTCAATATTAGTTTATTAGTTGTTAACAGATATACAATACCAAGGCAAGATGTTAATAGTAGGAGAAACTGAGCAAGAGGATATGTAGAAACTCTATACTATCTGCTCAATTTTCCTGTAAATCCTAAAACTATTCCAAAAATAAATTATGTTAATACTAGAAAAAAGCTTTCCAGATGATATGCTTGCATGTCCTGTTATGTTTTCTTTCAACCTGTAAAAAAAAAATAAAAAAAATATAGTTATGCTCAATTTAAACATCAGGAAATTGAACCTGACAGCTTGTTAATGTAGAGTTGACACTGGAGAATATATCCCAGTCTTTCTGAAAATTGCTTCATATATATTAGATGACTGTTTCTGAATCCAGAGTTGAAAAAGTTCTTTGGGTAGGATTGAAGTAGTGTGAACCAGCACAAGGTTTAAACATGATTTCCTGTGTACAGAGTCCTTAGCCTTACTTCACACTCCCAAAAGATTTTAGGCATTACTTAGTATAAACTAGATATTAAAACTTGGTTAACAGTCTGGAGGTTCCTCAAAAAATTAAAAATGAATCTTTCTTTTGACTCAGCAATTTCACTTCGGGGTATTTATCCAGAGAAAACCAAAAGAATAATTTGTAAAGATCTATGCACCCCTATGTTCATGGCAGCATTATTTATAATAATCAAGATATGAAAGCAACCTAATGCCCATCAACAGACAATTGAATATAGAAGTTATGGTTCATATATACAATGGAATATTACTTAGCCATTAAGAAATAAAATCCTACCATTCTTAATGATAAGCATGGACCTAGAGGTTATTATGCTCAGCGAAATAAGTCAAAGATAAACACTATATGATTTCACTTATACAGAATCTAAGGAACAAATATAACAAACTAATAAAAAACAGACTAAAAAATATAGAGGACAATCTGGTGATGGCTCAGGGCAGGGAATGGGGGAATGAGAGGGCTGGGAGAAAGCAGTGAAGGATTAAAGAAGTACAAATTAGTAGTTGATAGATGGTCACAAGAATGGGAAACATGGGAGAAGAAATGTATTCAGCAGTAATGTGATGGCTATGTGTAGAGCCAGAGAGAATATAGACCAATCAGGGAGACGTTTCATAAACTATATGTGTCTAACCAATGTACTGTATACTTGAAACTAATAATAAAATAAAATGCTAAAAACAAAAAAATAAGAAGGCAATTGGATATTAAAAGAAAAAAAAAACCCTTGGTTCTTGCTCTTAGACAAATCTAAACACACATTTTTAACTTTTTCGACGAACATAGGGATACATATATCTTTACAAGTAGTGTTTTTCTGTTTTCGTTAGATACCCAGAAGAGGGATTGTTGGGTCATATTGTAGCTCTGTTTTTAATTTTTTGAGGAACACCATACTATTTTCCATAGAGGCTGCAGCAATTTACATTCCCACCAGCAATATATGAGGGTTCCCTTTTCTTGTCTTCTCCAACACTTTTATTACTTGTCCTGTTGATGATAGCTATTCTAACAAATGTGAGATAGTATCTTATTGTGGTTTTGATTTGCATTTCTCTAATAGTGAAGTTGAGCATCTTTTCATATATCTGTTGGCCATCTGTATGTCTTCTTGGAAAATGTCTATTCAAGTTCTCTGCCCATTTTTAATTGGACTTTTTGTTGTTTTTGTTGAGTTGTATTAGTCCTTTATATATATTTTTGGATATTAGTCCCTTATTGGAGGTATCATTTGTAAATATCTTCTCCTGTTTGGTTGATCACTTTTTTGTTTTATTGATGGTTTCTTTTGCTATTTATGTTTTTTTTTTATTTATTCATTTATCTCCTTAATTGACTTTTAATTAAATAACTGAAGTTATTGGTATAATTGTTCACAAGATACAGTGATTAACAAATTTAAATTTAAGTGATTCATAAGGACATAAACATTGTTCAGTATTCCTTGAATTTGAAGAAAAAGCCCCTTTAAGGTAAAAAATGATTTGGTTGTTTTTCCTCTTTCAGTTCAAGTATTTCTAACAGTTGAAAACTAAAATTTTTACATTATATAGCTTATTACGTCATGCATCAGTAATATTTTGAAAGCATATTTGGATTTGAGATTCACTAAAACCTAAGAATACATTCAAAAATAATATTTTTTTCCACAGACAGTTGATTGCAACATATTAATACCTTTTTAATTATAAAGTACCAATTACTGTTTATATGTAAAGATTTCTTAGGCTTTGATTAGGAGCACAAAGATAGAAACTAAGCTCATGATTACAGTAAATATTCACATATATGTATCTGAATAAATGTGCACACTCATATATAAAATATAGCTTTTCTTTTACCCCACATAGCACAACTTGGACTAATAACATGGCTTTATTTTTACTCCATAATAGCATAAAATATTTTACTATTGCACAAATCTTGGCAGTAACTTTTAGATCTTTAAATGAATAAGTTTCTATATTAAAAAATCTGAAAATAAGTTTCAAAAATAAATGATAAGAAAACGTTTTCTTTATTCACATAATTCTTAGGATCGAAATCTAGCAAATCTTTTCTATTAAATTAAGAAAGCCTTCTCTGAAAAAGCCTGACTGTAAAATAAACAGAATAAGGATATAAGAAGAAATACATTTGCTGTGCAATCTAAGTGTTTACATGTATGGGTAACTACTTTTTATTTTTTACTTGACTTTTTAATAAGGACTTTAGATATAATGTTATTTAAATGTGAAAAAACATTAAAATATTAGAAGAAGAAACATTGACAAAGGGAAGCTATACATTTACGTAAGTAAAAGAAGAATGAAGATTTTATTACTTCAAAGGATTTTTATATTTAAAAGACAGGATTAATTCAAATTCAACTTCATGAATATCTTTTTGAAATAGCATTATTTCTCTTTGATTTCAAAATGAATACATTTCTATACTCAGAAAATCAGAAAGCATTAAAAATTAAAAAATAATAATTAAAATCAACCTCAATAATACCTCTTAGAAATTATTACTATTATATCGATAATATTTATTTTTCAAGTCTTTTCTTTAAACATATATTCTTTTGAACACTTATAGGAAGTCTGTCTCCACAAATAGAGATTACACTGTTTTGTAATCTGCTTTACTCACCTCCAATATCATCCACTTGTTCTGGGAACATATCACTAAATACTATTGTACAAGGTGATTTTAAAGGCTAACTAGTTTTTCCTCAAATGCTGAAATTAGTATTTATGGAATAAATAAGTCTATCACTATTAGACTGAAAGATTATTTATACCTTTTAAGCTATTACAATTGATTCTGTAGAGTCTTTGCTAAAAGCATGTCTTCACATAGAATGCATATAATCGCAAGCTACGTTAGTTAACCATAAAATTGCTGTTGTCAACAGTAATTGAAAGAATAAGGAATAGCCAGCTGAATTGAATTTAACAATGTGATTCATTCTTATGAATTAAAGATCCTGTGGTTAAATATACAGTTATAAAAACTTGCTGCAGATAGCTTCTATTTTCATAATGCCTATAAAAGACAAAAAGAGGAGTTTTGATATTTTGAAGTTACAATGGCCCTAAAGTTAGAGTAGTGCTATTACATAATAACAATCAGTGGTGTGTGAACTGTGTTTCAAATATCTCTCAGATGTCTGCTATTTTGTATCTCTCTCATAGATGAGATGTGTGCCAGGATTTTCCTTGCCTCAAAATGTGTCAAGATGTTATAATGTAACCCAATCCTCTGTAGAACACAGGATTTAATATAAAACCTTTGTCTCAAATATTGGAAGATCATCTGTATATTTAAAATTATACTTACACATTTTTATATCATAGTGTATTTCTGATGGGACAACCATTATTGAAACAAAACAAAAGATGAAGATATAAAGAAAATAAATATTTCTATGGAATTAGGGAGCACTATATTATATTTTTTAAGTTGTATTTTTCTTGAAGTGAGTATACAGTAGATGTATAGTCCCTTTTGTTGAGAATAGATTTAGCGAAAGAATTAAATATTCCTATGCTCTCTAATTTAAATTATATCAGGGCCAATGATTTTGTTTTTAATAATGTTAACTAGTAGGTCTATATAAAATTAACACTTTTAAATTTAGGCACTTGGCAATATAATCAATACTTGCATCCAGTGTTCTAAGCTACTGTGCACAGACCTTTGTGTTCAAGCACATAGGTGACAATACTAAGGACATATTCTGATTCACACTCCCAGATGGTGGTCTTTTCAATAGGATCATAAATTTCTTATTTCCCCAAGGACAAATCATAATGGTGATTTCATGAATAGAAAATAATCATTCTAGCTTTTTTATTAATGTATCGCTAGAACATCCTTAAATGAGAAATGACAGAGTCAGTTGCACCTCACATCATTTTTATAACACTGAAATTAGTTGGATAGAAGATAGAAATATGACACTATGATTGGGAGAATATGTTAAAGAAGTGTATGTTTATTCATTCAGTCATATTCTCCCACTCTGTCTCTCTCCTCTCCTCCCTCCCCCTACTCTCTCTCATGTACCAGAAATTGTGCTAGGCCTTAAGATTGAGAGATAATAATTGATATATCTATAAAACAAGAACAAGAAAATAGATAGGAATTTCTATGTAGTGATATAATGGGCCATAACTCAGAAACAAGATGGTAGCAAATACAAGTTCACTGAGAGTTTGAGGGAGGAAAAAATACAGAGCCCTCTAAAATAATACCTCTTCTCTTCTTTTCTCTTCTCTTCCTTCCTTTCCTCTCTTTCTCTCCCCTTCTTTCTCTCTTCCTCCCTCTTTTTTTTCCTCTCTCATAATTATGCAAAAGATACATAGGACGTCTCTATCAACATCTCTTTATTCTCTCCTCTACCTACTATTCTACTTGACAATAATAAATACCTCACCCATTGAACCTTTCTAAAAAATTCTTTGCTTTTTACTCTCACTGACAGCATTAATAACCAAAGTTATTTTGCACCTAAATTCCCTAATCAACCTATTCAGATTTGAGAAGGCAGGAAACATGATAATTTTGAGTCATAAAAAAACACCACCAAGGCAGTGTATCCAGAGCAAGACAAATATCTTGGCTATGTTATTAGTCAAATAAAAATACATAAAAGAAAAGGAACTTCTACTTTCTCTCCTCCCCTACTTCATATTACTCTTCCTCTCTCTCCTCCTCATTTTCTCTCACTGTATAGTTTTTGGTGTCCAGTTTTTACTTCATACCTACAACTCTTATTTTAAGTGCATAACTCTTACACAGAGCCTGAACTGCAGTAGTTAGAAAGCATACTATGTTATTTAGTTGATATATCCCTATCTTAAAAATACTTGATTTTTTAATTTTGTTGTATTGAATTTCTTTTAGCCAAAATCATATTATTTTTGTTCTATAATAATTTCATGTATATTTAAAGGGATATAAACAATTAAAGACTTAAATGGCCTGCGATTGCATTAGACTTCTATTTCTTGTCAATCTTATTAAATATGTTTTAGTAATTTAAGCACTGTTAATCAGTAATATAAATAATTTGAATGTGTGCCAGAAAAAAAAAGCCCGCTCTACCTTAATTAGATATGTCTCTTTTTCTTTAGCAAACTGAATTGTAGCTATATATATTTCGGCTTTAAAATTAAAATGAGATGATTGAAATGTGTGTCATCTGATGTTATTTTAATATATATTTTTTTCATATTTTAGCTTCTCTCATTTCAGTCCATTTTGAATTAATGTGTTAAACAGTTTAAAAATGCTAATAGTAATAACTTTTGTATTCTAAACATTATTTTTCAATGCCTCTTTGATTTTACCACTTTATCTCTTCTTTTACTCAAATCTTCCTTCTATTTTATTTTGCTTCTTTACCTGTCATTATCCTATCCATTTTTCAAGCTCTGCTTCACAAATTCCAAAGATATCACTATTTCCTACTCTCTCTAGTTTATTTCAATTCCTACAGTTCTTTTTTTCTTTTTCAATTATAGATGACATACAATATTATGTTAGTTTCAGGTATACAACATAGTGATTAGACATTTGAATTCCTACAGTTCTTTTCATCTTCCTTTCCTGACCCTTACAACTTTCCATACATAGCAGGAAGTATTCATGGAGAAGATTTGCTGTCCACTCTTACTAATGTGTAAGCTTTTTGAAAGCATAGACTTTTATCATCAATTTATGTTTTCCACCCAGTCACCCACCCTAGAGTCTTTCATATAGTAAATAAGAATTGCAAGAACAGCCTCCCGAGTAGTCTCCCTTTCAGGATTCATCTTCTAATCCATTATCTGTAAATTACCTAGAGAGTGACCTTTCAAATTTATATGTCAGACTCAGTCATACTCAAGTTTATCCTTTAATCGTTCTCCATTGCTTTCAGACTAGAACTCAAACACCTTGGGATTGAAATAGCCTTAACGATGCAACCCTAGATAATTTTTTTCACACATTTTCTTCTCACCATCATATCTACTTCAGGAATCTATTGCTGTTTAACAAACCACCCCAACACTTTGTGGCATGAAACAACCACCATTTTAATAGCCCACATTTTTTGTGTCAGGAATTTAGGGAGGGCTTAGCAGGGACACGTTGTTTCTGCTCCATAATGACTGGAGTCTCAATTAAGACTCTTCAAAGAACTGGAGATAGAAGATTTAGCTGGGGCCATATTCTCAGTCTGACTTTCATCTGGATTTCTCGTTCTTCTTTAGGTCATGATCTTGGGGCTGAAATGACCAGGATGTCTTCCCAACACACAGGTCTACCACCTCAGTTGGGGTGACTAAACAGCTAGGGCTGGTCAGATTATCTCTATCTCTATTTATCTCTATCTCTGCAATGATTTTTTATGATCTAGCCTCAAAAATACCAGAACATCACATCAACTACATTCCATTGGTCAAGGAAATCAACATGGCCAGCCCATCTTCAAAGGAGAGAAATTAAGGTCCACCTCTCCGTGGAAGGAATAAAAATATATTTGTGGCTATCTTTGATCTTTAATGTTTTTTACTTCAGTCATACAGAATTGAAAAACTATGTGTGATTCATAGAACTCACCTCTCCCTTTTATGTGCTTCAGTCTTTATATATTGTTTGTACTGTTTGTCAAGTCTTTTCCCTTCTCGTAGCAGAAGACTTCAAAAATATTTCCCCTTTTTTATCTGAATTAGGCACCCCTTCCATGCATTCCCACAGTTTCTTACTATAATGCTTATTATACTTATGTTTATAGTCTAATTATTTATCTGTTCTCCTTACTATATGGTTACCTTGTGAGTAGAAATTTTATTGCTGACATCCAGGGTAACCAGGGAGGGGCTCCTTTCTGATACCTTCAAAGAAGTTCTGGTTGGTTAATATAAAGCCCCCAGGTACTGCAACTCCATAGCATCTATGTCAGTGTTCTCCCTGAGCTGCTCCTTGCCAGTGGCTGATGACAGGGGATACTAGAGTCAAATTACTGCTTGAGCAGGATTCCTCTCATTGGCACTCTTTGTTCTGAGCCTTCCTATTAGCCTTCCTGAAATTTTATTTCCCAGATTGCAATGCATTCTGATTCTTTTTCTATTCAGTTTTTCTTGTTTTCCTTTCTTCTTTCACAGATATTACATCTATATCACACAATGAAAACTTTCCCTGCCTTCTGCATCCTTTCTCCTTCATCTTTTCCTCCCAATAAATTTCTTTCCCTTCTAATTCCACCTTTGCATCAGATTGTCAGAGGGTCAGAACTAATAACACTTGTATCCTGGGAGTTCAATTAATGCTATTAATAAAATCAATTAAATGAATGAATATGTAAATGGGTAAAACTATATGTCTCCCTTCTATCATCTGCATACTGTCAAGTCAGAGAAAATATTCTGCTATTCTAAACCACAGAGAAAATGGGATAGGTAACTTTCTCAAATTACCTTTTTATCCATGTGCTGTATTTGCAAATATAGCACCTATTTATTTATACCACGTATATCTACAATTTTTTTGAATTTACATTTCCCTTTTGCAAATCTTTCTGTAATGAAGCTAATAAAGTAATATTCTTAATGAGAATTTATAATTTATAACAATTTATGTCTGTTTCTAAGTAGACCATATATTCTCTAAAAAAGCTAAGTGCAGCTTCCATTTTATTTATATAAATTTTTAATTATTCATCAAATAGTGACAATAAGAAATGATATTTGTATAAGTAACATAATATATTATTTTACTAATGTATATCAGGAAAAAATATTACCATTGGCAATCAGAAATGTCAGAATATGAAAAAATAATGTATCTTTTTTTTAAAGGTAAGTCATACACTTTCTCTGTGTACATTTCTCTTTCATGTCAAAAGTGATTTTATTTCTAAATATAATCTAATAAAAATCATTCCACAAGTTTATCATTTTGCTTGCGAGATGAGTGATACGTATTATCTAATATACATTTACATCCTGAATTACAAATGGTCATTCAGTGCCTTATGAAGATAATTTTCCTGAAGAGGTAATGTTTATGGATTTTATCTTTGTAGAAACTTTTTTTAATTAAATTTATAAAATGTCTGTAAACTTTAATACTTTCCATTGCATCATTTACATCTCCTTCCAGTATGATAAAATATTAAATGTTGAAGAGAAAGTGATGGGGCAAATTAGGAGATGAGAGATATTGATGAAATTTTATGTAATTTTACTAAATATATATACATTTTTAAGATTTAGAGTAATTTTTAAAATCTCCTTTATATTCTGCTTCTCTAGATAGTTTAAACGAGACCTTAAGAAGTGAGAATATTCCTTATTTTTTCTACATTAATGGAAATTCTTATCTTTCTCTCAGTCCTCTTTCCACCTGAACCAACTGTAGTGGCTGGAGTTACCCAAATTTAGACTGACTGCACTAGTTAATTTTATGTTGTTTCTATGACTTATGTCATTATAGCCTTCTTTAACAATTCATTTGATTTCATGGACACTCTTTGCCCCATTGTCCTTTTCTCCTTTTGTTCTACCACATCTTCTCATTCATGCTAAATGATCTTTGCTTTAAATTAATGTGAATTAAAATTGAATTTATTTTGAGATAAAATAAAATAATTGAACATTTTTGAGTGTTCAACAGGCTGATACTTGCTGCTTTAAAATATTAAATGTCTTTAGCTACCAAATATATGGTAGCTGAAGGAAACTGGACTTTGGATGGTAAACACACAATAGAATATACAGATGTCAAATGATAATGTACACCTGAAAATTATATAATTGTATTAACCAATGTTACCCCAATAAACAATAAAAAAAGAAAAGAAAAAATAAATATCGTATTTCTAATTTAATCATTAAATTCTTTATTTACAGTTTTTTTCCTTTTAGTCTTTCTACAGTTTTAGTTTTCATTCACTTTTTTGTCATTTAAGTTTTGTGATTTTCAAATATCTAAAATTAATTTTGCTATTAGCTTTTGATCAATATCTAGAATTCTTAAGAAATAATTGCCAAATTAATTTGATCAAGGGGAAAAATGACAATATACCTATGTTGACCAACTCATAAAAATGTAAAAAAAAAATTAGGCTAGAACATATTTAGAGAAATCTAACTGGAATTTCTTTGAAGACAATACTTTTTTTTTTACTTGTAGTACATTTTTAATGTTTCATGTAGATTTTTCTCTTTTGCTCTGTATCGTAGTTACAAGCTTGGTTGAGTCATATGCTCTGAGATATGTTTTACATATCTTAAGATGTTAGAGACTCGATCTTTCCTTGTAGTAAAGTGACTTTACTCTGATTACATGTGAAATTTTCATTTGCTCTCTGCTCTGAGCAATTTCATCTTTGTGTGTGTGTGTGTGTGTGTGTGTGTGTGTGTGTGTGTGTATGTATGTGTATATTTTGATGACAAAAGATACACCAGATTAAAATAAAAACATCTGCAATATTTTTTCAACAAGGCTTATGGAATTTGTTTTTCTTTTATGTTTGGTGGGGATTGAGCATGAGGACACAATAAGAGAACAAATTTATTATAACCAAGAAAACCTTCCTAATAGTAAGAAAAAGCTCAGAAACTTAATTTTACTTAATTCAAGAGATAAAACAATTAATGATGCCCTTATTTCAATTTAGTGTTGGAGAAGATTTTGGAGGAAAGATCGTTAAAAAATATAAATAGTTCAGTTTTCCAGTGAAAAATACATCAGATAATTTACTACTATACCTTTTTCACTGTCATACGTTTAACATAAATCTAATTTGTGAAGAAATCTAGTATTTCATTCAGCATTAACTATCCTAACAGTTTTGTCTCGGATGATTTAAAGTTATTTGGAAAAAAATTTGAATGTGATAACACAATGTGTAGCTTTATACTAACTGCAAGACATAATTTCATACACATATGAAATTATATATACATAATTAGAGGAAATTTTTAAGACTCGGTTTACCTTAGTCTTGTTTTTTTGGTTAATGGTTTAATGAAAAGTTGGTTGGATTAATTACAGTAACACAATGATTTATATCAGTATGCAGTTTATCAATTTCTTTTAAATTAAATTCTGTACAAACAGATATGTTAAGAGAGGGATTTCTAAATCCTCATATATAAACAGTGCATATTGGGAAATTTTTTGAAGAAAAGAAGGAAGAAGGCACATACAGAAATTTTAGTAAATAAGTCATGAGACCTTAAAAATATGCAATGATATTTGAAGGGGGCTCATTTTTTATTATCACTAATTTCTATTTTTCTAAAATAAGAAGATCACAATCTTACACTGCCCGTTGTCATTTTTGGGGAAGTATATTGGACCAGATTTTACTGATCTGTGAATTCTCAGTATTCTGGTGCCCACTGGTTTAGAGGAAAAGCTAACTTGTTTGAAAAAAAAAGGACCTGAATTTAAATCCCAAATCTTTTCTTTATTAACTGTGTGAGTTGACCTTTATGAATGTCAGTTTTGTTTTCTGTGAAGTATCCTTGGTAATTTTTTTCAGAGAGCCATTAGCAGGTATTGGTAGAAGTCCTGGCATAGTAAATTAATCAGCTCATTAAACATTACTTCTCACCTTTCTTTATAGAAAACTATGACTTTTACATATTTATATTGATTTATTTGATTATAGATACAAGAGGTTCTTCTGTTGTCCACTTGACATGAAATTTCATGACTCATTGTGACCATAGTTGTCTATTTCGGATGGAAGTGGAATCTTTCAATCCTGCTAGAAGAAATTTTAGAGAAATTGTATAAAGTTTGTCATATTATTCCATCTGAAATTATTGTTTTCCTTGTGACTCAATTATTGTAGCATAGTATAGATAAATTAATCCATTAAGTATACTTAAAATCCTATAATGGAAACGTTCTTCTTACTGTGATTTGGACAAATCACTTCTAAAACCCTACCTTTTAAAGGATGACATTGCAATAAGTTCCTAGATTTTTGCACTGTCTTTGAGCCACTTTAAATTAGTTCTGAACATCTATTGAAAAAAATGAAAATGTAATTAAAATGAATGAATGAATGCATAAACTACATCACTTTGCTGCTAAAGAGCATTTGATTTCATTCTTGCCTTATTAAAAGAAAACATTGATAAATTTTAGTATATTCAGAAATTATGTGATCCTGTGGGCTGATAGTACAGGGCTTGCACTGTGCAGTTCTTTGATTTCTTTGAATCAAAGAAAGCTATGACTGGAAATTTTCTTAATATATTAAATATACTTTTTATGTAAAAATATAAAAAAATGAAAATCTAAAGGACATGACACACAGGAAATGCATGCAATAGGTAGAGGGGTGTTAAATGAGAACAATGTAAAACCTACTCAGATATCTTCTTGGTGGCTTAGCTGTGCTTAATCTATTTTTCATGTTTTTTAAAAAAATAGTAAGATAATGTAGATTACTTTTCTCTCTTCATTAGGGGAAAGTTTAATATGATCATAAGACTACTGGGTATAATTGGATTAAATGACAGGAAATCCTCGGGGATAAAGTTTACACCAGAGTCAATATACCTAGATCTTTGAATTTTTTCTTTCTTAATGTTGGCTTTCTTGATTAGAACAGCAGGGGTTCCTGTGAAGAATGTTGGAAAGTTTATTTGTGTAAATTATATTTTACATTTAGATTACCTTCAAAAACAAAGTAATGAATATGTATTCTTCTTAGCCTTAGTTTCAGGGTTGCCTATTTCTAAACCTTTCACGGCTTATCAATTAACAAATATATAGCAGGCATCCATTCTGTGCAAGGCCTTCTACGAAATTCTAGGTAGACATACAAACAAAAGCATAAATAAGGTAAATTCCATTTAATTTATGTTTCCTTGGTCTAACATAGTCAGTTGGACATTAACATGGTATCACAAGAAAAGTTTAGTAACGCAAGCATTAGATAACAATAGCAGCAATCCCAACGACATCATATTTAGTACTTTAAATACAAAATAAAATTCTGTAAATGCAAAACCTTTTAGCTTCTTTGACTTCTCCATTAGTTACAAGCATGATATGCCACTTTATGAGTTGCAATAATCAGATAATTCAGTTCAAATAACATGCTCTCTCATTCAGTAGTATTTACAGAGACATTGGATTTTGAACTGTAAAATAAAATTGTGGATTAAATTAATCCAAGGAAGCTTGTCCTTTGAATAATATCTTATAGAAACCTTTGATAGCTGTATGTTAATATTTTGAATAAATCTGGAATTACTTCTCTTGAAGATCCTTTATTCTCAGCTGGGGCCCGTGCCTCCTGACAGCACGTTGTAGCCTAAAAGTCATTTTCTCATGTCGCATGGTCATTTTGATTTTATGAAATCCAAAGACTCAAACTTTTCCTTCTATTTGCCATCTCTAATGCCAGCCCAATCCCAGTATCTCTCCTATCACTTGTTTTATTCTATTTCTCGGTTTGCTTCATTCCCATTGCATTTTAATGACTTGGTAAGACAGAGGCATCATATTTTGTGAAGCAGAAGATCCATCCTATTCATTCTGGAGCTTTCTTCTTGAAATTTTTGATGGACTTATTGCATTATATTTTTAAAGTCATCAAAATTTAATAAATCAAAATTTATCCTAAAGATTGAAAATGAATACGCATTTATTTTTAAAAAGTGAAACTCACAGAGAGCAATCCACCCCAAGTCACAAATTGGCTATGTACTCGAGGGATTAAATTAAGTCACAATATAAGCTGTATCAGTTAGTGATCACTTTTTACTCTAATTTATGCATGTTAGGAGCTCAGTTAAGAATATAAGTTCTACAGTTTGCTGCCTGTGTTTGAATCCTAGATCTATACCACCTAGCTTTGTAATCTTGGGCAAATATTTAACATCTGCATGCCTCAGGTTCCTGTTGAATATAATGGCACTTATAATAGTATACAACTCAGAATTGTGAGGATTTAATAGGTTTATATCTGTAAAGCATATGCAACAGTAACTAGGTTATAATTAGCACTACATACATGTTTGTTATTATTATATGACACATGAAAAAAAAATCCCCAGTTATTGGAGATATGGTTTGAAAAATGTATTAAAAGACCATTTGTAATTAAGTATTTAAAATTTAAGATATATAGTGAGAAAGCTCTAAATAGCTTTACTTCAGTCTTAAAAAAGTAAAATTAATTCTGAAAAGCGAGACCGGTGACAATACACTTTGAAAGATAGAATTTTGTTCAGTGACCACCATCTAGAAACATTATTGAATATCAATTTGCATATGGTAGTTGTAATTGCATGAAATGCAGTAGAAATTTTCAATTTATTTGGAGACATCATATTAAATTACTTTATATCTTTTTGAGGTACTGCCTGAGGTGTTTTATGTATGCATCTTAAAAAGTATACAACTTAAAATATATTTTGGACTAAAATATTAGGACACCACAATGCCAAGTACAGCATAGAGAATATACTCAATAATATTGTAATAACTGTATAGTGCCAGGTGAGTACTAATTGAAGAGATCACTTTGTAAATTATATAAATGTCTAAACACTATGCTGTATACCTGAAACTAATATAAAATAATACTAAACGTCAACTCTAACTGAAAAATATGAATAGGTAATAAAAGTTTAAAAATAAAATATTAGGACATTACAATACTGTTAAAAATAATTACATAGTAGATGTTCATGAAATGATAATTATGATGATATTGATGTATATCCTATGATTATTCTCATATTTATTAAGAAGAAGAGACTGATGCCTCTCAGGTTTCTAGTTAAGTGACTGTGGATAACAGTGATAAAAATTATTCCTTCAAAAACATTTGGTTGATGTTCATTATGGCTTAGTTTTTGAAGGAAATATATGAAAATAAATAGAAATGAAAACAATAGTATGCACATTAAAAGAAGGAAAGGAGGCAGGAAGAAAGAAGGAAGCAAAGGAAGGAAAGTGTTTTAATCATAATTCGAGAGTTCTAAATCTGTTCATATACACTGAATATTTATTTGATAATTATAATAGTTCTACCACGAAGTATGTAAATAAAACTGAGAAATGTATTATACTTAATGTAGTTTTGATTGTGGAGTTGATAGTCGACCCTGAGGTAGAAGGTGATGCAGAGTTCATCTGTGATCCTGTGGGCTGATAGCCCAGGGCTTGAACTGTGCAGGTCTTGATAGGGAAAGATTACCTGATCCTGGATATCACCTTTTTCTCACGTTATTATTTTATGTAATGTTTTATAA
>NW_011888784.1:20153273-20220846 GCF_000151845.1 Pteropus vampyrus | reverse complement strand
GATAAAAATTATTCCTTCAAAAACATTTGGTTGATGTTCATTATGGCTTAGTTTTTGAAGGAAATATATGAAAATAAATAGAAATGAAAACAATAGTATGCACATTAAAAGAAGGAAAGGAGGCAGGAAGAAAGAAGGAAGCAAAGGAAGGAAAGTGTTTTAATCATAATTCGAGAGTTCTAAATCTGTTCATATACACTGAATATTTATTTGATAATTATAATAGTTCTACCACGAAGTATGTAAATAAAACTGAGAAATGTATTATACTTAATGTAGTTTTGATTGTGGAGTTGATAGTCGACCCTGAGGTAGAAGGTGATGCAGAGTTCATCTGTGATCCTGTGGGCTGATAGCCCAGGGCTTGAACTGTGCAGGTCTTGATAGGGAAAGATTACCTGATCCTGGATATCACCTTTTTCTCACGTTATTATTTTATGTAATGTTTTATAATTTTTAATTCAATCGTAATAGTTGATTCAAGAATAATTTTATAATTGTAAGACCTTGTAGCCTCTAGTTTTTTCAAAAACAACATAGTTTTAGCAAGTATTTGAAGATATAACTATATCCTTTAAAGATAAACAAATAAGAAATAAAACAAATTCGTAGTACCTTCAGGTCTGCTGCAGTGCTCTGATATATCACAGGTGTAGGAACTCTAAAAGATGTTTTGATAAACATCACTTATTTAAAGGCCAGCATAGATGCTAATAATAATGAAAACACATAATGGTTACAAATGACAGACGTGTGCCGATGTAGAATGAAATGGAGCAAAGAGACAATTATGTACATAATTTAAGTAAGAGCAAAAAAGGATGACACAGAATTAAGTTAACCATAAAATTATTTTTTTAAAAAAACCTATATTTCTCTTAATATGAAAACATATTAGGTGTGGAAGGAAGAGTAGGTAAAATAAGTGAAGAGAATCAAAAAGTACAAACTTTCAGTGATGTGAGTCATGGGGATGTGATGCATGGCATAGAGAGTATAATTAACAATACTGTATTGCATATTTGAAAGTTGCTAAGACAGTTTTAAAAGTTCCTATTACAAGAAAAAAATTTTATAACTATGTTTTCTATTACAAGAAAAAAATGTTATAACATATATATATGAAATTTTATTTCATATATATACAATTACTGAATCATTATGTTGTACAACTGAAACTAATATAATGTATGTTAACAATAGCTCAATAAGACAAACAAATAAATGAATAGTTAAATAAGAAAGGAAGTAATCATATTAGAGATTTTAATTTCCATCTAACATTCCTTGTCATATACTGCTATCCTTCTTCTTTCTAGTTTTATCCTTCAATCTGGCTTCACTGCAGACAAAGACATTGGTTTAACAACGATTTTTTGTCTCTGTTAGCGTAGTTTAAAATATGGTACAGATTCTGAACCATTCAAAGGCAAACATCTGGAATCTGGAGTCTGGTAGTAGGAACATGAAGGAGCTTTGTAGAAAAGGACAGGATAAAAGTTCAGTTTTATAAAAACTAAAATAGCTGTGGCGTTAGAGCGAGCAGCATATGACAGGGAGGATGATGTCAACAATGGCTTATGTCTTTAAAGAAAAATAAATTGGACTCTGTGCTGATGACTACTTGGGGAATAGAAGTCAGAGTTATGCTGAAAGAAAAGAAACTGCAATTTCAGTAAAAGAAAATAATATGGAGAAAACTTAATGTTATCTTGTGTTGGACAAGTTAAATTTGGCCTGACAGTGAGGAATGTAAATAGAATTTCTACTACAAAGTTATAAATTTAAACTTGGAGCTTAAATTAGAGAAAACATTAAAATAACAAGCATCTAGAATTGCCAGTTTCAAATTTCTTTACCATTTCCTCTCTCTAGGCAAAAAAAGAAGAACGGGAAACAGGAGTGCTTTTTTCAAATGCTTATGTGCTTATAGCACTTCTGAGTGTGAAGATATTCTCACCGGTTAAGAAAAATGCAGAGAAAAGTAGATATGCAAATGCTACTGATATTTGCATATATTCTCTAATTTTTAAGTAGAGGAAATTAGGACCTTTTTCAAATTTAAAGACAGAAATACTTTCAAATATGTAACGAAAGAATTCTTTGAACAACAGCAGTACAGATTAAGCACATTAAAGCTGTTCAATGGGATTCTGGGACTGACGAAATTTGAATAATATGTTGTTTTTCAGCAAATATAGAAGTAATCATTTAAAAGGAAAGTGTGCGAAATATCGTTTATACAGTATAGGAATACAGCTGTGTTAGAAAATTAGAGGATAAAGGGCATTCATCAGTTTTGTATTTTTATGTTTTAAAGCTCGAAAGTTATTTCTGGACCTAGAGTTCAATATGAAATAAATACATCCATTAGACATCTTAAAGCTTCAGGAAAGATTGGTGATAAATAGAAAGCAATTGAAATGTGATATAGCTATTTTAGTGTAGATTCTTTCTATCTATAGCATGTAGATAACCTCATAGTTGTTTTCAATTTATCTAACCACATAGGAAAACGTAAATATTGTAAATGGTATGAACAATGTAGGGATTCGAAATATTTGATTGAATTACACTTGGTCTTTTAAGAGTAATATACCTGATATGCAACCTATAGTCTGGTGAATTTTAACATCATGGTTATTAAAGATGACAGTTCATAATATTTAGGTGTATTTCAGAATATAGTAGGAATAGCTACTAATTTGATGTGAAGTGTCAAGGACTATTGTCCAAATTCTGTAAGACAAAAAAGAAAACAGCATGTTCTTTCATTGTCTCTGTAGGACTTATTTTAATAGGCCTACCTAAATATTATTCAGTTCTCTAGGATAATTTATCTGCTTTCACTTTACTTTCTTCTAATTGATTGTCTTAGACACTATGAAGTTAACTTGTATATTTGAAAAGTTAATCTCTCAAAGGCTATGTTTTTACCACTCTATAGGGTATTATCCAGTTCTGTATGTAACCAAGGAATCTTATCTAAAATATTTTTTCAAATACCTAAAATATTAAGTTCCTTAAATGTTCTTAGAAGCATATTTACCAACTTACTGTTCTTCTCATTAATGATATTATAAATATTTCACATGTATGTTTTCTACATGTATATGAAAATAATGTGGGGTTTTTTTTTTTCGAAAATCTTCAAGAGGGATTCATTTGGTATGTGACTAAGAAAGATTTTTCAAAATTGATAAACTAATGTCCTGAGAAATGCTAAAGACATGTCAAGATTCCAAAATGGTGGTTAGTTCCATTTTCCTAAAACTTCATGATCAATCATGAGAGGGCAAGTCAAGTAATGATGGGAAGAACTGAAATTCTTTTGAAGGGAACATTAGTGATGTGTGCTGTGGAGGAGTGTTTTAAACCAGGATGTTTTGCTCTGCTGGCTGAGCTGTAGAAAGCCTGATATACAGGGATTTTCCAGTCAAATACATCTTTCCATCCTGGCACCAATCCATCTATAACTGCAGTATCCAGCCATGCCCTGCCTACTGGCTGCAGGAAAAGAGGAACAGACGGAAGAATAAAACTGCTTCATCAAACCTATATAGGTTTAAACTCTCCCTTTATTTTGAATTCAGGGAGCCCTTAAATACTAGAAAATAGCTTAAATAAATGACTATTCTCTCACTTCAGTGAGAATAGCAACTATTTTGTTTTATTCACTTTTGAATCTGTAGTATCTATTGCAGTGATGTAAGTTGCTCAGAAATTATTAGCTGGAAAAGTAAATAAGTAAAGTTCTGACTGAAGTTGGAATTAATGAGTTCACTGAATGTAGTTATCTCTAATTATGAAAAAAAGCAGAAAGTACTGTAATACTAGTTTCATCAAGTATTACGGTTTAGAAGAAAAGCTATACATGTTGCAATTGATAGACTTAAATTTAAGTCTAATTATGCCTCTTTTTATCTGGATCAACACGAGCAGCTGCATTAACCCCTCTAAGACTGTTTCCTAATGTGAAATAATTAAAGAATTATTGCATAACTTTCAGATATGTTGTGTGTTCTAGATTGTCCTTGAGTCATATAGTAGGTGCTCTATGAATTCGTCCTTCATCAAACTGGTTTATGATAAATAATAAATTAAAAAATTATAAATAGTAACCCACAACTGTTACTCAGAACATTCTAGATATTTTATTATTCATTAAATTTTTATATGTTCTTATTGGATAAAGTTCCAAAACAGAATTACAACAGCATAGAACTTTAATATTATCAAAAATGTATGTTTATTTATTTTTTCACATGTTTACATATTCACCGAGAGTCCCCAATACTTTTTTGTTAGATTTTCTTCTAGATATAACCATTTTTTCCTCTCAAGAGGCTTTTGTTTTAAGTGGCTTCTTATACAGGTCTCTATATAAACACTTATGAATTGCTATCACTTGTTCTATCAATTAACATACATAAGATTAATCAAGTGATCTGCTATTCTACAAAATAATGCTTTGTGTTTAGTAGTTTCTCATTTACATGAATGTGAGAATGATGTGGCAATCTGGGTACAACATCTATTATTCAATTAATAGCCAGTAATGATTCTGCAGATTTCAGTGTCTTTAGTCATTGCCACAGGTGTGGCTGTCCTTTCTTATCAGAGGAAGATCTTCATGAGAGGTAATGAGAAAGTCAAATTTGAGTTGTAAGAAATAAAGAATAGTCGTATTTCTAGTTGAGAAAAAGCTGTTGCTTTCAGAATTGATTTCTAAATTATAATCTCTTGGAATTCTGTTCCCAAAGATTATGATTTATTTTTCTATCATGAGATTGACACATTGGTAAATAGTTCCTTAGGTTATTTTAAGATATAGCCACAAGTAAGAGCTATTTAACTTAAAACTTTATCCATCTTTTTATAGAGAGAATACATATTGGACGAAAACTGTTCTCTGGCCAATAAACTAAAGATGACTTGATGGAAGGAAAGATAACCGTTGATTCTAAGATGATCTCTTGCTTTGTTTCTCCTTATATACCCATGGAGTTTAATGCTAGCATTATGAAGATAAAAAATAAATTGAAAGAAATTTTGTCAGTATATTTCTTATCTTACTTGGATTTGTGAGACATTTTTAATTTAATAGATTTAAAAATAGCTAAAGCACTAGTTTTCATTTTAGTAGACACACATTGCTACTGGAACCACTATCAAATCATTCTCCTGTATTTCCCTTTTGAAAATCTGACCGTGCCTCAAAAAAAAAAAAAGGTCTTGATATGCAGAATTTGCCCATTTTTATGGTGTAATAGCTGAAAAGTAGCTACTACCAATATGACATTAATAAATGTATAGTTGAGAATAACTGTATACAAACTGTTGGAAACTGTAAGAGCCAGAAGCTCCAGCACATTTGTGATGTCAAATTATTTGCTCAAAGAAACATGATGTTTACTTCTTCCTTGCTTAGAACTGAATTAAATATATTTGGCTAGCTTAAAATAATTAATTTTCCAGAGATTAACTACAAAGGTATTTTGGATGAGATTCAGGTCCCCCCAAAGCTAAAAATAAACCAAAGAAAATATATGCTATTTCTACTCATCATGGGGAAAAATATTCTTCTTCCCTCTGTTTTGCTCTATTAACTCAAAGCCCTATGTTGATTATGTTTTATTAGTTAGAGCATCATGATTTAAGACAAAGAAAAAATGCATAGTTATTCTGCTGTAGATATCTAATAATTTAGAGAACATAGCCATACAAAGCAACAGTATTATAGTTGCTGAATCACAATAGTTCCCATCTCAATATGTGTTTCAGACGTCCTTATTAATGACCACACACACACACACAGAGGGTAGGAAAATGTTTATCATTCTTGAGAGATTATAACATGACTTCCTGTTTCATCATGGCTAGAAATGGCTTTAGAGAGCTAGGAAAGAAGATTGGCTTTTTTGTATGTTTGTTTTTGTTAGTTTTTTTTTTATTTTTTTTATTGTCTTTAATAGTGGTTAGGGAGTGCAAGGATTGTTTCTGTACATAGTTTGAACTTCCCACCAGAGACAAATGGAAGAGCTTCCTATCATCTTTCCCAAAATTTGTGGCAGAAGGTAAAGAGGAAAGAGTTAGCCTTAAAAGATGACAACAAACATCAAAAAAAAAAAAAAAACGGAGTCACACTATTATAAGAGTAATAAACATGATAATTTACTATTATTACATTAAACACAAATAATGGAAATAGATGAATTAGATCGAAAGAGATGAAAAGTCATGAGATGTGCTTATTCTAATAAAGACGACTTCACCTACTTAGACTCATTGAAGTCATAGGGAAGTGACCAGTTAACTTATTTTTAATGTTGAGGTAATTATGTTGAGGAAACCTTTAAAAGGAAGATGTGCTTTGGGTTACTTTGGATAATACTTTTGGCAGTTCTAAAGTTGATTAATTCATCCTTATCAATCATGTAAATACATCTACAAGAAACATTATTATAGTACATCAATACAAAAACTCCAATCTCTTTATCTTTACTCATGAATACTGTATTTCCAGCACAGTTTTAGGGTCTGTGATTATAAAAAAAAATGTATAGTTGGTTCAGGTAGATACTATGAACTTTTTTACTAGGAAGCCAGTAATCACATGGGAAGAAAATGTTTCAGTGTTACTGAAGAACAGCAGGAGAATTAAGAAAAAAATCGATTTTAGTAGATGCGATCCTAAAAATAAAATGCTAAAATCCAAATGCATCTATTGAAGTAAAATGTGTCACTATATTTTTTACATGGATTTGTGAGTAAATTGTAGTTTAATAGGTTTAAAAGCTAAAGCACTCCAGTTAGCAGTTAGTTGAGACGAATGTCAATGTAGTTCTCTCTCTCCTCCATCCTCAAAAAAGGCTATTAATGCCTGAGTGTTAAGCACTTAGAAGAGTTTCTTGCTTGCGTAAGTAAATTGTCTACCTCATCAAAAGAGAAAAATGTCTATAATTCAAATATCAAACATCATATTTGCTGCTTTTTCTTAAAGGTTGCAGTTTTAAAAATACATTCACAGTAGTTGAAAACAGGATTGTTGAATTAAGAAAGCACTGAATGTAAGTCATATATCAAAGCCAAATTTTTCCTGTGTGTTTCTCCTCTTTCTCTTAATAAATCTGATTTAAATAAATAAAGCAGACCAAATTGACATGCCCAGATTTTTATATCAGTAAATGAACTGTCTCACCAAAATTCGTATGTTGAAGTCCTAATCCTCAGTACCTTAGAATGTGACTTTATTTGGAAATAGTATTATTGCAGATGTAATTAGTTAAGAAGAAGTTATACTGGAGTAGGGTGGGTCCCTAATCCATATGACTAGTGTCTTTATAAAAGGGAGAAATTTGGACACAGGCACCTACACAAGGAGAATGCCATGTTAAGATGAAGAAAGAGATTGGCATGACGCATCATCTACAAGAAAATATTGTTAGCAAATCACCAGAAGCTAGTCTATTACAGCTCTCAAATTGAGCCAACTCTGGCTGCACTAGATCTTGGACTTCTAGATTCCAGAACTATAAGACAATAAATTGAGTTCTAAGCCACACAATTTGTCTCGCTTTGTTACACACCTCTAGGAAACACACATAACTATTAAGCAAAAACAGTGTTGTCTTTAAACTTAAGCCATTCTATTTTTAATTGCTTGATGCTACAAATTTTAATTTAAAAAAATATTTCTAGCTAGCTCCTTTGATACAACCAAAGTGAAAGCAAATCAAACCAAAAGTAACATATATATAAATTAAAACTTTTATACTAATTTAAGTGATGCTTTTCAGGAGGCATATTTCTTTTTTATGTATAATAAAACCAGACAGTATATAGACACTGTTAAAAATTTGTCTTGCCATTTCATGAAACTGACTAAAAAATAACCTAGTAGTTATTATATATTTTCAGCAATATCTAATTAATTTGAATTATATGACTTCTATAACCTGCTACCTAATTCAAGAAGTTTAAAGTCCTTTTCTTTGAATTCTGCAAGTGTTCCTCTATAGATCTCTTTAATTAAGAAGTTAAAAGTTATAAAAAATTTAGTGACAGTTCTTAATGACACAGTCATGAGTATAAATTATAAACTTTATTATGTTATTTGAGTGTGTTAGTCTGTAAAAGATCCTGAATCAGTAATAACAGAGTTGTGGGAAGATATATTTCAGTAGAAGATGAAAAAATACTGCTAGGTGCAAAGCACTCATGTATAACAGTGATTTTGTGTTTTTGGAAGAGTCATATCATAAGATGCCATGATAAGAAGAAATAGTAACACAGGGCCTTGCCAGATATTATGGAAGCAGAGATAAATATTATCATATTCTAAGGCCAGTTGCACTTTATATAATAGGTGAAAAATAAATTACCGAGTAAGTAGTTGGTTAAAGAGTCTAATAACTATTTTGAGATTTGTCATCCGTTAAATCCACAAAGATTTATTGAACCTATACTTCTTGTAGACATCGGATATACACAGATAAATGTGTCTTAAATTTCATAACTGCTGATTTTGATAATACGAAGTGAATAAACTAGAATCATATTGATCATTCTTTAGAAGTAAATGCTTAGAAGGTTAAATAACTAATTTATTAGAGTAAAATCATATTTTGTCTATTAGTAACACAAACATATTTCAATCTAGATTCATTATTATGACTCTGCAATACTGTTGAATGAAGGACACTGAATATAAGAGAAAAAACAATTTTGAACAAATTGCACATAAAATTAGATTGGCTATAAATTTAAAATGCATATTTTTTGATCCTGACAGTTCTCATCTAATGACTCATTTTCACGAAATAAAGTCTTGTTGGGATATTTAGTTATTTTGTGGGATGCTGTCAATCTCACAGATACTGAAGGTCTCAGCTCCTGTTTGCTTTTCTCTGATTTCCTGTAATGCTTGCTGCCACCACAGTTTTGATTTCACCTTATTTTTCCAGTGATGAATAGTGAAATTATGAAGACAGATTTAGAAGTTACTTTGATTCCACAGTATGAAAGTACTTTAAAAAAAACTGCTGTCTTTCTGAATCTATTTCATTTCATGAAAAATTATATCGTCTATCAGATTGCAAAGGTTGTATTCTGTGAGGATCGAGTGGGTGAAGGTTTAGATAGGTTTTGACATTTTTAAATATCCCATAAATAAAAAATTATTTCAATTCACAAAAATAAATATATTGAAACTAAAGATAGTATTTCTTATGAGCCAAATATTTAAATTGAGGAATATTACATTGTATATTTTCACAGCATATGATTTTAATATGAGAAGTGAACAATTTAAAGTTTTAATATAAGTAAGCCTCACTTGAATAAATATTTTATCTACCTAGTGACTTTTTCCTAATATAAAAATTATGAGAATAACTTATCTAGGGAGTAAAATGTATCTTCACATATTCATAGCTGTGATAGTTGGTTGCAAAGTTTCTAATAACATTTTGCACAAGCCATTTGTCTCTGAATTCTGAGATATTTACAATATTCAATAAATTATAAATTTATTTTCTTGTATAAACTAACAATGACAAAATCAAATGTGTTTTATTGTTGCCTATATCTGTATTTTAATTTCATTCTAAATATCTCTCTAAAATCAATCACTGTACATTTTGGAGTCCTGCATTGCATTCTTCTTCTTTTGGGTAAATAGTTACTTCAAATCTAGGCCAAAATTTTTAAAATATTAAAATCATGGGGTGTATTAGGGCAGCAGTAGAAATAACTACTTAATTGAAGTCTGTAATTAAATCTAAAATTCTGAGTTTAATTTGCCTAAAGGTATTTGTTTAAAGATATGCTAAAAGTTGTGATTTGTGAAACTTAACTCACTGCTTTAATGAGTGTTTATTTTGTTATTTTAAAAAGAGAAATTAATCAGAAACTACTTCAGCATCCTTTATTGAGTGTCCACTGTGAGCCAGGCATATGGCTATGCTTTGTGAAAAACAAATAAGCTATGATCAGTGATTCCAGAGAGTCCATTGCTTGGTGAGATATTACAAGACATACATGCAATTCTCCATCCTACAAAGGGATATGGCAACACTACTCAACAGAAATATTTTGCAAGACATGTATGCAATGTTAAATTTTCTAATGGTTTTATTTTTAAAAAGTAAAATAAATAGTTAACATGAATTATAAGAATTGATTTATATAATCCAAAATATTATTTCAACACGTAATTATTATAAACATTATTCATGAGATATTTCACATTCTTTTGCATACTAAGACTTCAAATTCTGATGTGTATTATATACTTACAGTCACATTTCAGAGTTCACTAGCCACCCGTGGCTGGTGGCTACTGTAAGGACAGTTCAGCACAGTGGAATGATAGAGGAAGGAGAAATTTACTTAAATATATCTGTTCCCTGCCTCTCCTTTTGTATTCTATTTACATTACCAAACTCTATTGTCCATCTTTTTAAATAATCAGTCTAATTTAAATAAATATTCAAAGTAAATCAGAATTTGGTACAATACACATAGGAAGACTAATATTATTTTGAAATTAGTTAAAACATTGTACAGAAATATAACATATCTCTTCTACACTCAAAAAGCTTGGGCTAGGAGAATGGTACCCACAAATAAACCAGTATTTGCAATTTTTAGCTCTATATAGGGTGTCTTCAGCCATGAATAGTTGGGATGTTCTTTAACTAGATCAAATCTCTTGGTAATAAAAAAAAAATAAGAAAGTAGCTTTTAGTTCCAAGGTAGCTTTGTCTGGAAAATGCTGAAAGCATATTTTTTGGGGTAGAGGTCATAATGAAAGGAGCATTAAGAATATGTTGGCCTAATATTGTAGAATGGGACGACTTTATAGGCCTCATGCTATAGTGAAAAGGGAATGGGGCTTTGATTCTAAATTCAGGTTTCTATGTTTTATGTTTGTAATGGGAGTTAATACAACATTCCTTAAAACAATACTGCATATGTCAAAACTCATCAAATTGTATTTGTTAATATGTGCAATTATTTATTTATCGATTAGACCTCAATAAGGCTACTATAAAAACTTAACTTGAAGCTGAAACTATAATTATTTAAAAGGAATGTCAGATTAAAAAAGCCATTATCACTTTACTTTTTAAAAATCATTACAAATCCCCAAATTTAATGTAGGAACATTGAATTCCTTTATCAATTATATTCTAATTAATATGCAATATGTTAAAATATTTATCTCTTTGGTGGTAACTTTTTAAGTCCTCGTATTTTTTAAAATAATGCATTTAAAAATAATGTAGTGGCAGTAAAAGTAGAAATTTGTAAAATTTATGTTAAAATATTCTTTTCTTGAAAAAAATATGATAGTTAATTTTGTCTTAATTGACTCACCATACCTAATTTTATGTGCTATCAAATAAGACTGTACATTAAAATAATTAAGGCTACAAGTTAGTCAGTTGTAGCATCATCTTAAAAACTTGCAAACTTAAATTGTGATTTAGCACATATGTTAATTTAACTTAGAAATATTTTTTTTTGTTTTCAAATTGCCTCTTTCTTACTTGTCTCCTCTTCTAGATATATGTATACAGTTAAACAAATCCTGTGTATATTACCTTGTCAGTTACATTAAATAAAAATAGGAAATAGGTTTTGTTGTGAATGGATGACCCCAAATTTGAAAATAATTTAACAAAATAATTGGAAACATCTGTTTAATGTTTCAACTTTTTCATCATTCAACACACTTTCTATAGTAAGCACAGTTGATGTGGTTTTATTTTGTAGTTCAGACTTGCATTTTTTTTCAAAAAAATTTACAAATAGTATTTCTAGCCTTTGTTTAGGAAGTAATCAAGGTAGGAGAACAGAAAAAAAAAGATTATTAACATTTATTAAAGCCAATATCAATAAACTAGTCTTTATTCTAGTTTCACATACTCAATCTCAAGGTTCTTTATATATTTTAGAAATTAAACCCTTATTAGATGTATGGTTTGCATATATTTTCTTCCATTTCATAGCTTTTTTTTTTTTTTTTCGTTTGTTTTTTTTGCTATCCAGAAGCTTTTTATTTGATGAGTCCCACTTATCTATTTTGGTTTTTGTTGCCTATGCTTTTGGTGTCATATCTAAGAAATTATTGCCAAGATAAATATCAAGAAGACTTTTCTCCTATATTCTAGGAGTTTTATGATTTTGGATCTTACATTTAAGTCATTAATCAAGATCAAGTTGATTTATGTGTTTGGTGTAAGTTAGGGGTCCAATTTCTTTTTCTTTTTCTTCTTCTTCTTCCTTTTTTTTTTTTTTTGCATATGGATATTTAGTCATCCCACAAACACCTCCAAAAAACTGAAGAGAAGGGAACACTTCCAATCTCATTTTAATAGTGTTGCCATTATTCTTATACCAAAACCAGACAAAGATACCTGAAAAGAAAATTACAGGCCAATATATTTGATGAACATAGATGCAAAAATCTTCAACAAAATACTAGCAAACTGAATTTTAATGGTACATTGGAGAAATTACATGCCACGATCAAGTGGGATTTATCCCTGGGATATAATGATGGCTTAACATTGACAAATCAGTCAGTGTAATATACCACATTAACAGAAATGAAGGATAAAAATCACATAATCATCTTAATATGCAGAAAAATCATTTTACCAAATTTAATTCCCTCTTATGATAGAAAAACACTCAGCAAACTAGGTATAGAAGGAATGTACTTCAAAATAATTGGGGCTGTGCATGATGAGTTCACAGTTAACATTCTACTTAACAGTGAAAAATTGAAAGCTTTTCCTCCAGGATTAGAAACAAGACAAGGATGCCCACTCTCATTACTTCCATTATATAGTACTGGAAGTTCTAACCAGTAAAATTAGGCAGGAAAAATGTAAGAGAAATACAAATTAGAAAGGAAGAAGCAAAATTATCTCTCTGCAGATGACATGATCGTCTATGTAGAAAATCCTAAAGACTACCCAAAAACCTATTAGAATTAATTAATGAATTCAGTAAAGTGGCAAAATACAAAATCAAATAGAATAATCAGTTGCATTTGTACATATTAGTAATAAACTGTCTAAAAATAAATTTAAGTAAACAATACCATTTATGATAGAATCAAAAAGAATAACATATTTAGAAATAAAAGTAAACAGAGGTGAACAATATATACATTGAAAATTATAAAATACTGATGAAAGAAACTAAAGTGAACACAAATAAATGTGAAGATATTCTATGTTCTTAGTTTAAAAGACGATTGTTAAAATGTTCAAACTGCACAAAACATCTACAGATTCGATGCTTATTTCCATGAAAATCTCAATGGCATATTTTACAGAAATGGAAAAAAAGGCACCTCAAAATACATAAGGGAATCAAAATACCCAGAATAGCCAAAGTGATCTCAAGAAAGAAAAAACAAAGTTGGAGGCACCACGATTCCTGATTTCACAATATATTACAAAGCTTCAGTAATTAAAACAGTATAGTACTGGCATAAGAACAGACATATAGATAAATAAAAGAGAATAGAAAGCCCAGAAAAAAAATCCATGCATATACAGTCAATTGGTCTTTGATAAGGGTACTAAGAATACACAACAGAGAAAGGATAGTCTCTTCAACAAATTAGAAATTTTTAATAATAAAATTGTCAAACTACTAAATTATGAAATGAAGTTGATAGAGTAATAAAAATAGCCAACAGTTTAAGATTGACGTGAACTGTTGGATTTGAAGATTTATGCCCATTATTTCAAGCATTTTACAGTAGATTCAATCAAATTTGTTATATTTCAAAGGACGCTTTTATTTGATAAATTATTTCTTAGTTGTAGCACCTTATTGATAACAGTATATAACTTTATAAACTTTCAGGTCTGAGATTAGTCTTAATCATTTCTATTAAAGATTAAATGAAATACATATAAAATATAACAAGCTCAGAAATTATCTTTGTGGTAAATAAATGAATGTGAAAGATTGGTAAAACATTCTGAGATGAAACAAGGCATATGTCTTCTTCATATGTTAAAGAAAATGCATATTTGACTATTTTTATAAATTTTATTATGAAATTTAAATATAAAACATATATGGCTCTCTAATTAAAATTGCTATATTGTAACAGTATTACATCAGTTGATTTATATTATCTAAAGATTAAATGTATCATTAAAAAGGTCCAAATCCAACCTCATTGAAAAAATGTAATTTTAGAACCTATTGTTCTGGAATAGTCTCTCCTCAAAACTTTAAATTTTTGCTCATTCCAATTTAAATGTGTAAGTTTCCTAAATGGCCAGTTACACTTGAATTCTAATAACATTGCTAACAAGATTTTAATTTATTTAAGAATTAAAAGTTGTTATCAAGAAATAATAGATTTAAATGTTGTACCATTGAATCCTCTTTGAGTTCTTATAGTAGGTAGATTTAAGAACTGAAGAGAGAAGCTAGAGAGGTTCATTACTCACTCAGTAATAGAACCCTTTCACAATAGAACCTTTCTAGTAGCAATTATTGATTTTAGTAAGTTGAAGAGTAAAATATCATTCTCAATCATTTGAAATGCTCACTGGTATACCAATTAACAACATGCTATAGAGAATTCTTAATATAGATTGGAAATGCTATGATATCTCTGAAGTATAGGAGTGATTTCATTTTTTTAATCGCTAATTAATCTTTTACATAATTGGTTAATTAATTGCATACTAATGTAATTTCCATTTTCAGATGAATAGAACTCACTTATAAATAATATCTATAACCCCTTTTACCATGTGGTGATATGTCTGCCTTACAAACTTGTCATTTTATCCTCAAAGCACTACTTTCTGATTTATCCCACATTTATGGTTAAGGAGGTTCAGAGAATTTAAATAATACACTCGATATCATCTACCTATTAAACATTTCCATGCTATAATACTTCTTCAGGAGGGGAAAATATATATCGAATTTTTAGGTCTAAAAAAAAAAAAACAAGCTGCTTGACATTTAGAATAAAAGCTTGAATATGACAACAGCTTTTTTAAAGTAATTTCACACTGAGAAATTGGGAAATTGTAAAATATACACATAATGAAATCATCTCTTTGGGTTTTATATAAATACCCTTAAATGTCAAGGGTATTTTAACTTTTGAGGAAGATCTATTGCAAGTTTTAAACATATAGCCCGATAATATTTCTAATTACTATAGATGTATTTTTATTTTAATTAGTTTTTTTTGAGTTCACTGAAAATTTTATAGTTATAAGGAATAATACTAAAAAATGTGGTGTACCCTTTACCCAGTTTTCACTAATGGTAATGTCTTGCAAAACTGAAGTAAAATATCAGAGCCAGGATATTGACATTGATATAGTCAATACACATGAAAATTCCATCACCACGAGGGTCTCTTATGTTGTCCTTCCCATCACCACACCCACTTCCCTCCCACACACTCCCACACATCCTCTTCTCAAGCCCTGGAAACCTCTAAACTCTTCTCCATTTCTAATGGCTTTTCAAGAATGTTAAACGAATGGACTTAAACAGTAAAATTGGGATTGGCTTTTTTCACTTAGCATAATTCTCTGCAGATTGATCCAGGCCAAGTGTGTGGGCAAGGATAAATAAATCTAGACACTACTTAAAGTGGCAAGATTTTAATCAGTAATATACTATTGCAATAGGGAATAGAATCCAGTGAGAACTGAACTTCATTTAGTACAGAGGTGACAAGGAGTTTTAACGGAAAAATGAGAGAATGGGGGTGGTGGTAAATGGGACTCTAGTAGAGACAGAGAAGTGCAAAATTATAAAAAGCTGCAAGGCGGAGTTCGTCCATGTGAAACTCATCTAGGTTTTTTTGAACTTATCAAAGTTAGACTCCTACCCTCCCACAGAAATTGAGAGACAACTGTCTTATCTTCAGGTAAGAATGGGCTAGAACAATCATTAATATTTATGTCAGCCTTTAGTTTTCTCAGGTAGGCACTTCGAAGAGGGCTAGGGTCATCCTAAGGATGAAGCCTTCAGCTGTTAGAAACTATAATAGTGTTTGTTCAAGTCTTTTTAGGCCAAAAGCGAGGCTTAGTAAGAAAGAAGGCTCAAATTATGTTAAACTAATTTTATCTCACCTCTTTATTTATACCCTTTGTATCCTTCGATTACTCTCAGTAATTCTTTAGTTAATTTAGCTTTATTCCTATAATATTTCCTCAGAAGTTTCATTTGTCTTCATAAGATTTGTATTTCTGTATTTATTGAACAGATAGTTGTCAATATTTTAGTGCTACTTTAAACTTGAATATTTATAGTTGGTAGCAATTTATATAAAGTCTCCATTAGCTGATGTAAAATTACAGAGGAGAAGTTATTGAAATATGTAGCCCATGTGATCAAATTCGCACAGCAAATATTTATACTCATTTTTCAGAATGGGTGATATAACTGATTATATTAAATTTTGGCTTACCTTGAAGTTACAAAGTACTAAATATCAAGTATTATGAATCCCGAGGCATGTAGTCAAATATTCCTAGAAAAGCACTTGTTATCTCTGATCCTCCTTCTCTCCAGTAGATTCTAAAATTTATAGAGAAGAGTTTAGTGGTAAAATAAATTAACAACTGTATGATTTGCAGATGCTGTGAAGCTAGTAGAATAAAAATACTTTTAGATTTCTTGTGTCACATCTAGGGGAACATGATGTTGCTATGTGAAAATGCAGTGGCTCCAGCCATGTTTCTAATCTTTCCCTTCTGAAATTGTGTTCTTTAGTTTTCGATTGGTGAATGAGTAAAGAATTATACACAGAGCATACTACAGAAGCCAATTAATTTTGAGAGTAAATAATTATCCAGGTGAATAAAATTAAAAGCATAATTTTCAGGGAGATAAAAATGTATGGAGCTTGAAATTTGAAATTGAAAGTTGCTCAGTATTTAGAAGTCTCAATTTCTACAATATAAGCAAATAAGGAATGTGGATATAGTTTTGAAGATCTTTTTGAAAGAAAGTTACACAAACACTTTAAGGAATAATAATTCACAAACATTGAGTATAATCAATTGTGTCGTATTAAAATATTAAAATATTGTTTTAATTAGAGAAATAGCTACATTATGATGCTGATATGCACATGTGATATTCCTTGATTTTCATGACAGTCTTTTTTTTTTTTTTGAAATAGAGTTTTCAAACTTTTTAGTCTCAGGACCTCTTTTTCATTTCTAAAAGTTATTGAGGACCCCCAGAGGACTTTAGTTTATGTAGGCTACACATATTAATATTAACCAGATAAAAAAGTTTAATTGTGAAATTTTATAATGATTACTTATTATTTAATTTAAATATAATACTAAACCTTTTACTTATTAATATAAATAATGAAAAATATGATTAATTTCAAAACAATAGTTAAAGACAGTCAAATTCTCATATCTACTTAAGCATTCAATCTTTTGCAATATATTCTTTTTCTTGAAATATAGGAAATAAATTTAGCATCCATTAGTAGTTGGAAAAGAAAGGGGTATTAAATAGCTTTTTTAGATACTAGAGAATATTATTTTAGATACTATACCAAAACTTATAAAGTGGTTGTTTCTTAACAGCGGGTACAATGAGAAATCTGAAACCATATTAAAAAAAATTACATTGTTTTCTTAAAATGCACTCATGAATCTTATAATTTGAATAGATCTTTATCCTGAACAGTTTTGCAGCATCATACATTGGAAAATGTTAGTCACTGTGTTCTTTTATTTGTTGAAATTTGTCATTAAACAAAATTATCACATGTCATGGATCCTCAGGAAGTTGTCACTATATACTCTTAAATGGGATGAAAAAAGTAAACATGATCTTTTTAACACTATCGCATTATTTGCCCTTGAAGTCCCCTCAAGAGAATGACAAGAAACCTGCGGTATCTTCAAGACTACCTTTTTAAAACCCTTGGTTGAAAGGAAATAGGTAAAATTTTGTACCTGATATGAGAACTATAAATACGTCACTGTTTTGCCTCACTGTCTTAGTTTTTCTTATTTGGAGTTGGGGTAGATAATTAACTCTAGGCTGCATAAGACTGCTTTTCAGTGGAACTTCCTAGACAGAAATTACTCTAAAAAATAATGGTGTCTTGGGCTAAGATAGATTATTAATAATTAGTATTTAAATATCTTTTCTGCTTGGACAGATATGAAAAGCATACTGCTATAGAGAAAAATGTCAAAACCCAGCAATATTTATACCTATCATTCTTCTCACATCTCTATATTGATTTAAAATATTGTTTTAATTAAACTATTCAGTAATATAGAATGCTTATTCACCCTTAAATCCCATCAGATGCAAAGATTCAATATTAAACAACTTACTTTTCTCTGACGTTATCCATCTGTTTATAAACTGGGATGTAATTGTTTGTGTTTGTAATAAGTACTTTTGACACTTGTTTCTTCTATTTTTTATTGTCTTTAATATGATATAAAATTCTAACCATGAACTTTATTTGAAAACAAAATTGCATAAGTAAAAACAAGGCATGAGCAATACGAAAGGACAGTAGATGACCAAGATAAAATTTCAAGTAGAGGAGAATGAATTTAGTTTCTGATACCAGAAATGAGTAAAGGATGAAGTTTTGAAATCACTAATAAGACAGAAGCACAATCTACATATCTACATAACTGAGGCAGAGACTATAGCAAACATAAGCCCTTTTTTTATATCTTTATTTTACTAATTTCTCAATATTTTTATGAGGGTGGACTATTAGCTCCTCTAAGAATAGTATTAATCATGTTATCTTGAAATCTGCTCAACTCTTATTTTTCACTTGTTACTCCTTTTACCAGTGATTATTTAATTAATCAATCACTAACTTTATTTGGTTTCAAGGATGTGTAAGGCATTGTTCCACATGAAGCCAGTGTACACTATGGCACTGGCAATAAGCTGCTATGAAAGAAGTTCAAGATTAAGAAAAATCATCAAAGATTTACTTCTCCTTTAACTGCTGCCTTATTTCTAGAAGCTAACAAGTTGCTATTGTCATCTTGGTTTCCTGTAGAGAAGGGAGAAATTTATTTAATACTCTCTCTGTTCACTTTGCTTTGAGAAAGCAGGTGACTGAGGATGATAAAACACTGAACCAAAAGTCTGAAGAACTAAGATACAGTAATTCTTCCAGTGGCTTGGCCTGGTCCCCTGTGGTTAGAAAACAATCTTTAAATTTAATTCGTTTCATTCTTCCAACTGCCAATTGTGTTTACAGTAGGTGTCAGCGTTCTTGAAATAAAAGATTCTCTGTGGTAACTGAACAAAGATAAACTAGTAATTTCACTCCCATGGATTCCTTGGAAGAACTCTCAAATATCTCTTAGTCATTGACCTAGGGAAAGATAGATGGTCTACCAAGAGACTAAGTGGAAGCACTTAGGTCAAGATGCTTTATTTGCCTTTAGAGGGAGCCTATAGCTACAATCTAGGTTCCAAACACTGCCTACAGTCACATTTTTTGATGGGCATTCTGGGAGCATTAATCCCCCACAAGATATCCTGAAATAACAAAATAATTCTTTAGACAAATGAATTTAGAAGATTCTAGTATTATGTCCCCATCACAGAAGATGTAATAGTTTATTAAATTATTTTAGAAATAAAGAAGCCAGTAAATCATTGTTTAAGTAGTAGTTCTAAAACTTTTATTTTTACAATAAAGAATCATTTCAATTTCCGTTAGTTAGGATTCTGATAAATACTACTTAGGAAAACTTTGACTCTTTGATCTAAGAAAATCGACCAGTCCTAAGTAAAGTTAATCTTTTCCATCACTCTTTTTTATTGCATCTTCTTGAAGATCTTTTAGTACATCAATTATAACAATTTTCATCCCTTATCAAAATGTTTTCCCTTCAGAAAAAAATTCTGAAATTAGTCATTAATAAGTATACTTACTATCTACAAGTTGGTGTATTGTAAGCTCTATCAAAATCTCCCTAAGAATGGCCACTGTTCTTAGATTTTCAATTGCCAAAGAAAAGTTTTGAATGTCTTTAGCCTATGTTCTTTTCTTGAGTAACTGAATTAATAGTTTATTAGCATCCTGTAAATGTTAATATCAGCACTGAAAAGGTCCTATATTATCCACATGAACATGAAAGTAATAAATTCATAACTTAGAAGTTAAATTTGGGATTTGGGCCCAGTAAAAGGAGTGGTTTTAAGAGAAAAGCTTTGTACTAAGGTAGACACGAATATACCAAACTTGCTTATTTGCCATATAAAGATGATCAAAATGGTGTTGTAGGCCCCCACCAAATGTTCACCTAGTGTAAAACCAACTTTTAAAACATGTAGCTAAACCCCTAAAACTGTATTAAATTCTATCCAAATGACAGAATTTTATTTTAATGTCAGAAGAAAATGTAAGAGAACAGAAGTTTCCTAGTATCAAACTACTCTTTTGATAATAATTTTTTTAAATAAAAAGGAAGAAAGTTAGACATGACATTATATCAGGGTTCTTCTATATAGTGGGCACCATGTCTGATTTGTGTCACTATATATACTATATTATCTTGCACGTAACAAGACATTCAATAAGCATGTACAGATAGTTAAAGGTTAAAATCTGAGAGAGAAACTTAGTGTGTCTTTCTATAAAATATATATCAGATTATTTTTCTCTTTAAAACAATTTTGAGGCAATAAAAAGAGAAAAAAGAGCAATGTATGTTTCCATTAATGTGCAAAATATATGAATATAAATGCTTATAAATGTTTATTTTTTTTAAAGAAAATCAAGAAACTAAAATCAGTCTTTAACTCAGGGAGAGAGTTAAATAGTTTGGGGTCTGAACTGAAGGAAAACTTATTTTCTACAATTCTATATTGCTTTTGCTTTTGAATTTTGAAGACTTTTCTTGTAATAATAAATAAAATTTAAAATTTGTATAACCAGAACAAATTAGCAAATGCCTAAACTCTAGATTCATCAGAAATTAGCTCATCAAGTCTTTTAGTAATAAGCTGGACTTTTAAGAATAGGAGTCATTGTTACTGAAGTGTTTATAGTTTGGAAACTTTTTTAAAGAATAAGAGAGAAAAAACATTTATCTATTGATTTTAAGCCATTGCTTTTCTGGCATTTTTCTCTATAAATTTCATACTACCGCATTCCATACTTCTGCAATCTCTTTATAAATTTACCTGAAATATAAACATATAAACAGGTGACTCAAAGCTGAATTTGGGGGAGAGAAGTAGCAAAATTTAGTTTAAGGTTCAGTAGTTTGTTATCTCAAATCGATATTCTACTATATGAAGAAAATATTTAGTTTATATCCCATGATTTTTCAAAACTATAATGTAGTTAATTAAAAGTCTATAAGCACAAATGCCATTACTATAATATACTATCAGAGAAAATCAAATACATTATTGATTTGCCTTTAAATATTACATTTCTTAAAGGTAAGAGATTCAGTTCAGAAAAACCTTTTAACACACATCTAGCAGATCATGATATAATAACGTTTCTGATATTAACCTGTGTTATACATCTTAGGAAGCAATAGTCATTGTGGAAAATAGTAGCAAAGTTTTCATTTAGGAGTCAGGAGACTCAAGCTCTAATCCTGCTTTCATTGTTAAACTGCACGGCCACCTGTCTAGATAGCTATTTCCTAATCTATAAAATGATTAGATTGTCTCCAAGATTTCTTTCAGATGGGAGTTTCAATAGTTCTATGATTTGTGACTCAGAGACACTCTCTCAAAAATCATAAATAATGATTTCTTGCTGCCTTAATGCTTATAAACTATGAACCAGTTTTCTGCAACCTTAAAATTAAGTATAGATTGCTGCCAAAGTCCTATCAAATTGAATGTGGGGAAATTGAGAAATCATGATAGTAAAAAGAAAAGGTAATATATACCCTAAGAATTTTAGTGACAGGTCTATAAAGCAAACATCTGTATAAATTGTTCTCAGTTGAAATAATTATTTTAATGAGACAGCCACATAATATTTACTTTTCTAAATGGTGGATTCTCCCCTAACTGAAGAGCAGAATATATTTAAACTAGAATTTTATCTGTTACCATAACATTGAAGTCGTTCCTGAGTTATACTCCAGATTTTTCCCTAAAGCAAGAGACAGTGTAAATCTGAGAACTTCATTTGGCTTTTAGACCTGCTTGTTTTTTGACTCGATTTGGTATTTTGTTTTGGGTTTTGGTTTGGGTCACATTTTTAATGTGTTAGATCATCCTCTCACAGTTGATCACCTTTCCAAACTGTGTTGCATCAGGAAGTTTCACACTTTTGCTACTTGCCTGGATCTTGCAAGCATTTAAGTTTTAGACATTGATTCTTGAGTTTATTTCTGAATTTAGCCAGACCTTTAAATGTGTGCATACTTTCACACTCTTTCTTGACTTCTCTCTCCTCATCTTACTCTGGTTTCTTAATCAGTTTATCTGATTATCTGTCATGTGCTTGCATCAAGGTTACTAACAAAATAATATATTAAATATATTTTCGTGTTTTGTATATTTTAAGCTCTTATAGATTATAAATAATGTTTTGTTTTGTTTTGCTTTGCTTTGTTTTGCTTTAGTTTGGTTATTTGGACCTCACGTACAAACTCGCAGTGTTCAATTAACCTTCTAAAGGATAATTGGATGTGCATTTTTGCTTACTAGCTTTATTCCTGTTCTCTCTTTACAACTTGATTCCTCATTTATCTGGTTCTTTATTGTAGTTATTAATGTTCATTTTATTAAACTGCATACAGTACAATAAAGTATTTAGTATCCTTTTGGAATAAAATAAAGAATTAAATAAATAGAACGTTTGAATGAAATGCAAATAATACAATTTTCCCAATTATTTTAGAAAGCTATGGCCTTGGAAATGATCATATTAACTAATAAAATCAAAAACTATGTACAGAGTAATTATATAGAAAAATAGTTGGAAGTTATGAACGTTATCCCTCTCAGCTGCAGATTTGTACATTCTAGTTCTAACTGAAATCTAGATAAAACTTGGAGTTAAACTCACAGGCACAATCTCACTTCACTTAGAAATACCTCATCTGTAGTTTTTTATTTGAATTTTACTGCTTATCTAAAAATGTGGCAATGCTTCCCAAACTCAGAGAAGTGAAATCTACTGTAAAATAGTCACATAGAAACTAATCCTCATGTTAGTTTCTTAGTTTGGAAGAAATGACTAATGGTAGATTATGTGAAATATTTGAAAAATTAATAATTCTCTACCTATGCTAATTTCATTTAATCAAACAATATCACAGTTCTTAAATATAACAACTGTATATTTATATCATTTTCTAAAGTTCTATACACTGTAGTCGAACCATAAAATGTAAATACTTATAGCTTACTTTAATTATGTCCTTTTTCACTAAGTCATAATAAAATCAAATTTTAAAAAAAATTATAAAAATAAAATCTTAAGGAATAAGATTCTATGATGAACTGCTAAGCTGAGTACAGTTATATTCTGATTGATCATTAAAATCATTAAGTTACAAAGCTCTGATATTATACCTTAGCTTATATATTGTATGTGTCATTTAGGATATTTTTAAGTTTTAAAAACAGCACAGTAGACACACTATTTTTTTAAGTAGCCAGACAAATTTTAATTTGGATACCTTATTTTGACCACAGTTAAGATAGACATCTAAGCTGTTGCTAATGCCTAAATCTGAAGTATTCTGCATGACTGACTATTTCTTTTTTAGGGCTAGGTTTTAGTATTTAAGCATTTGTTGGCCTTGAGTTATTAAACCGTCTAGTCACTGTATAAGTATCTTTAATTCATAAAATCTCAAGGCCACTTTCTGGTTTAGTTTTTTTTTTTTTTCTCCAGTTATGCTAAATGACAGTGTTCATGTTCAAATGGAACACTCAAGCTGCTTGGGTTTTTATTTTTAAAACCCTAAGTTTGATTTTATAGTTTATATTGTCATACTTTAAGGAAGGACATAGTAGTCAGTTGTTTCCTAACATATCTGGACTTAGCTCTTTGTGTGTGTGTGTGTGTGTGTGTGTGTGTGTGTGTGTGTGTGTGTGTGTACACTTGCAAACAGACCTGGATGATAGCTATTTACCTCTCACAAGATATTATGCATTATCACATTAAAAAGGTGGTCACATATTTTGTAATTGCAACAAAACTAATCAATTTGAGTGGATTTTGGGGGACACATAGTAAATGCTTTATGTGTTTTTATTTTCATTTGATCTTCACTATAACCTGTTGACTGAGATTCTTTTGTAGACAATTTTATAGCTTTGATTCTATGCAATCTCAAGATAATGTTTATTGTAATATGTTAATGTACATAGATGATATGGTTAACATTTAAAACTTCATATTTTAAAAGCTAATATATACATATATCAAAATATTTAATAAGTATTTCATGTCTTTTATGCACTATATTTCTATTTCATGTGGTGATCTTTAAAATCTCTGAACACCCAGTCAATCAGCTTTCAGAATATAGTAGCTGTTATTATAGTTTTCAGAATGGTGCTTATTACCATAGAATAAAATAAATATTGTTGTTTGGGGTTTAAAGAATGTATGATGAAATTGAAAACTGGACACTCTTAAGAAACCTGGACACAACTAAGAAATTTAAATCAATATCAAAGTATATGTGAGATATTATATTGTGTATACATACATGCAGAAGCATCGAGATGCTTACCATGCAGTTCTATTAATCGTAGAAGCTCTTAGAAATAGAAACAAGAGCCTTAAAGAAAGTATTGATTTTTAAAAATACTGTGTTTGTTTCTCTTTAATGTCTCTTCTAGTTACCTTATCTCCTTTATTTTCTGATTTATCTTTTTAACCCTTACAGTGGGCATTCTTCATGGTTTATTTGCAAACCCTATGATATTTCTATTATATCTATTCTCCTTTGGAGCTCTCCTCTACTCTCCTTTGTAGCTTCATCTAAATCTTTGAGGTCGATGATAATATTTTCAGGAACACAAAATGTACTTATTAATATTAGTAGACATGAGAATCCTTGTATCATGTCTTGGGTCACATATCCAACTACCTATTCAATAACTTTCCTAGTGTACATAACAGGAATCAGTGTTCAACACATTCGACTCTCAACTACAGCAGTTTTCTTTGTAAACCATATCTTCTCCAGTGTCTGTCCTATCAAGGAATGGTACAATCATCTACCTATTTAGCTAGCCTAAGATACAATCATCTTTCATCTAGAGGAATAAAATAGATCACTAATTGAAATTATCATACTCATTGTTGTCCACCACTAATCTGTTTTTTCACTGAAGTCAATGACACAGAAATCTTCATTTATCATTCATGTTTGTAGTCTTTAAACGGAGTCACAATAATCTTAGGATAATAACCAAAATCTAAATATAGTCTAAGGGTCTTACATATTTTGACCCTATTTATGTTTTAATACTCATTTAATGCCTCTTTTCCCCATGGTTTTCATTGTCATGTTCATTTTTCAGCCTCTGCTTTACTTAGTTAAGTGCCACTAAGAAGTTCAGATAAAATATAACTTCTGCAAGGAAGCCTTCCTAGACCACAGAATTCTTCTGGGCAGGTTTGTCATATAGGAGTAAAAATTAATTATATAATTATTTATTTGTAGCTGCTTTTCCGCCTAGGATGGAGCTTCATGAAAAAATAGATTATGCCTATCTTTAGAGCTATATTTCCAGCGTTTGACATGACATTGTCAGATAATTCTTTTGTCGAATAAATGAATGGAAATGAAAAAATAAATGGAATTGAATATTCAGTTGCCATCTCATACTCCTCAAGGCTAAACCAAGATGACAGTCTTTTTCCACAAATGATATATACTTCATCTCCCTTGTTTTGTCCACCATTGATCCTTCTCTCTAGATTTTGAGTCATCTGTAATATTCTTCCTCTCTGCCTATTGTAACAAAGTTATCATCTACTTGTCTACTCATTCCCCATAAAATCTTTGATACTATCTTTTAATTTTATTTTCTTTGAAAGTCCAGGTAATTTTACCTTACAGTGTTTTCCCAATATCTTTATTTTCCAAATAACTTTAAACTCTAATTCCAGTTAAATATTGATAATCACTATCTGTGATCATGATTACTCTCACCCATCTTTAATAGGCCTCAATTGCCTAAAGCATTAGTTCAAATTAGTAAAATTATTTTTCAAGATATATTTGTAGATTATTTCTCAAACTTTATCTCTTACATTAACCTTCTGCTTCAGTATAAATTTTTATATTATTCAAATATTTTCTATGTTTTCATATTCATTTCAAATTTTTATAGAAAAAAATTTTGCCATCAGGAAATTTTCCATTGCAAATTGGAACATTTTGCCCCTGGAATTAGCTGTCATATTAATTACATATCTGGGAATGAGTTGCAAAAACTTAGTTTGACATTCTTGAATCTAAATTATTTTGTCTGAGTGAAGAACTGAAACAGTCAAGTACGTATTTTGGTTTGCCTTTTCTCAGTAAATATTTAACAGTAAATATTTTGGTTCCAAGTGAACACACTTAAATCTATGCATTAAATCTATGTATGATTTAATGTTTTAGATGATAAAGTAGGAAAAATTTTGTCAATTCAATTGTATATAACATAATGTAATATTTTGGGGCTATGAAACAATTATAGCTTCTATTATCAAATTCTAACTGGATAGCATACACATTGCTCAGTATTTATGTAAATTTTCTCTTATCCTTCAGGTTGTCAAGGCAGATTTTATTCTTTCCCTTGATATTAGGAGAAATGAAGCTAAGTAACTTTATTTTTAAAGTTACATACAATTGGCACTTGAACATCAAGGGTGTTAACTGTGCCAGTTCACTTATACATAAATTTTTTACAGTAAATACAGTTGATCTTTCTTAACTGCAAGTCTCACATCTTCTGAACTAACCAGTCATGGATTGAAAATAATATTTTCACATTCCCAACCAAGGTTTCCCAACCACGGATTCTCAAACACAGATCAAAAATACTGTTTCCTATCTGCTGTTGGTTAAATACAGAGATGCAGAAACGAAGGGCTGTCTGTAGAATCAAAAGTTATATTTGAATTTGCACCCCTATCCTTCGTGTTGTTTAAGGGTTAATTCTAGTTAGTCAAGGATGTACTGGTAATTAAACCCTGGTATTCTAACTTCAGTTTCTGATCATGAACACTTTACCAAGCAAATTACTCATTATCTTTAAAACCTCATTTACGATTTGTAAGTACCTTTTCATAATTAAACCATTTTTAATATGCATGTGACAAATTTTATAAATTTGACAGATTGTGTGGAAAGCCAAAAATACAATATGTCAAGTCAAATTTTATTATTAACATAAAATAAAATTTTGAATGTATAGAAATAAATCTTAGTAATTTTTTTGACTGAAAGAAATTTAATTTAAATTGTGCACAAATAAAGGTTTTATTGATTTATGAAAACCATTGTTTATCTTTGATAATTATAAAACCTTGTAATTTTGTTGAGGAAATTATGTGAAATTCTTCAAAGTCTGAAGCTTTATCACTATTTCCACTATGATGGCTAGCACTTAGCTCATAATAGGTATTTAGTAAAGATGTTCAATAAATCAATTCAAACTCAACCAATTTTTGAAAAGATTTTTTTATCTTTGATGCAAGATTTTCTATGAAAATTAATGGATGGCTTAATATTAATTCAGAGAAATGTCATCCTGCTATTTATATTTAATTTATCATAAATATCTGCCTTTAGAAATTCATTTTTCTCAGTTAAGTTACATTTGGAAAAGTAATTAGTGAAAAGTAAAATTACTGAGCCTCACAGTTTCTTAATATTAAAATTATTCTTCAAATTAAATATAAGAATTATACTGACAAAATAACTAAATTTTGAGTGGTATTGATTCTCAGCCAAAACACTAAATTCTTTACATCATTTCTTTCAACTAGTCTTTAAACCAACACTATAGTATATGTATTATATTTATATCCACTTCGCAGATGAGTAAATTGAAGCTCTGAAAGGTATGGTAGTTTGACCAATCTACGTTAAGCCCAGTACTGTTAGAGCCTAGAATGGAGTACAGGCAGCATGTCTCTCGCACTTATTCTTTTAGCTACTACTCTATATTTTCTCCTATGAAATATATAATAATGTGCCTCTGCTTCTTAACTATGAAAATGTCTACTGACTGTTTATTAATTTCCAAACACTCTTTTAGATCTTAAGATTGTAAAGGCATTTGAAAATATACTTTATCATTACAAAATGAGATCTATTTATCTGCTAATAAATATAGCACTCTAAAGTGACGTCCAGATTATGGCGGAGACATACATGTAATCACGATAATGTATACCCGGAGTATTTGATTTATTTAGGAAATTCATAGAAATTTTTCTCAAAAAATATGATTTGTGAAAATATAAACCTTGAAAGTATGGTGGTATTAAGGCAAAGAGGATGGGAAGAGTGCCCATTGAAGATGGAATAGCATGCATGTGTCAATGATGCAGTAAGTTCAGGAAGCATATTGTTCTTCAAGGAATAGTATAAAAGTGATTGTGGGTAGAAAAAAGACATGGAGAATGAGGTGCAATATGGGAATGGCAGTTGGAGCAAGAGCAATGGTAAAACACTGTTGTTTCATTTTTTTTAAATCATCTTTTACTTAGTGGAGGGATTTTTTTATGTATGAAAGAAATTTTATTGCAGAAGTTTTGGTTTAAAGGTCACGTGTGCTTACAAAGATGCACAAATTGGAAAAAGTCAAAAAGAATAATATAGTGTTATTTTTCAAAAAAATATTTATTTTGGCTATATTGTATGTTCCCTTGGTAAAAAGAACATTTCTTTATTCATATTCCACTACATAGCTCAAAGTGGCTCAAAGGCTATCACTAAGTTAACACTGATGATTGATAACCAAGGGATTTTTTTTTTTTTGAATTGTAGTAATGTCCATTTTACTATACAATCCACAAGAGCTTTAAACAATGCCTGAGGGTCTCTTAATTAATTACAACCATTTATTATTTGCCCAAACCATTTAGCTATTCTAAGCTTGTAGTTTACAATGAGTATAATTACACATTCTAACTATACATTTTACATGGCATTATAAGATTTCAGAGGAAATGATTAATTTATTAAGAGATTTTTTAAATTTCTAAAGTACTATATAATCATTAGATGGTATTGTCAAAATTGTTTTCTTGTGTTTTACTTCACAAGCCCAATAAAGCTTTTGCTTATTATTGCAGCTAAAAGGGATAAATTAGAAGAGGAAATTTTAAAAATAAATAATTACTAATAATATTATTCAAATTAACTTCTAAGTATGCCCCCAAATATGATTAGTTATTGCATTAGTTTCCTTTCCTAGGTCTTCTATAACAAAGTACTACAAACTGGGTTGCTTGAAACAATGGAAATTTATTCTCTCACAGTTCAGAAGGCTGCAAGTCTGACATCAAGTTGTTGGCAGGGCCGTGCTCCCTCCAAAGCCTCCAGGGGAGGATCCTTCCTTGCCTCTTTTATTTTTGGGTAGCTCCAAGTGTTCCTTGGCTTGTGGATGTGTCATTCCAATTACTTCTGGTGTAACTGTAGCAGTCTTCTCCCTGACTCTGTCTCCTTTTTGTAAGTACAGAAGTTCAGAAATTATATTTGATTATGATCAAGTATAGTGACCTCATCTTAAATAGATTACATCTGCAAAGATCCTATTTTTCAAATAAGGTCATATTCACACACATTAAGGGTTAAGACTTCAGTGTATCTTTTGGGAGGATACAATTCTACCCATAACAATGACCAACTGTCATTAATTTTGATTATAAGATCAACCTCACTTTGAAGTGCATTGAAACATTCTCTTATATAAAGTCAACTAATCTGTTTATATCTGTTAAATATTAAAAATATAGTCATAGGAGCAATAGTAGAAATAATTCTGAATTTATATATTTTTAAAGATTTTACCTCTTGTACAAGTGATTCATAAATCACAACAGTTGCCCAAAGACTTCAAATAATGAGGTAGTGCAGACAGACCATCTTTGACCATGATTCCATAGTAATGATCAGAGTCTCCCTATTCAAAGTGGGGCCAATGGACTAGCAGCATTGACATGACCTAGAAATTTTTTCAGAAATAAAGAGTCTAGGTTCTTGCTACAGTCCTACTGAATTAGTATCTTCATTTCAGTGAGAGTCCTAGGAAATGAGCGCTCTTATAGAAGATAGAGAAATGTTTCTCTAGATATTTTTATTGTCTTTCAACATTCTATAAAATTATAACAATTTCTTGTCTTCTGATAATTTGTTTTACCCACTAACTAATACAGAAGTTATAATAATAGGCTAATCGATTTAAATATCAAGATAATTTAGATAATAAATACTGTTTTGTGTAATTGTTCCAATAAGCTTAATTATCCTACATATTTCAATCTTCTGTCAAACCTACTTTGATCAAATTTATCCTAAAGTAATTGGTGCAACCATAAAAAATGATAAAACATTATGCATCCTAACACATTCTTTCAAGTATTCTTTTCCCCAGTCATTTACCAGAATTCTCTGTTCTTCTTATTTGATTTATTAACCTATATTTAATTTTAAGAGACTGTTCCCATTATCATCAATAACAATTGCTTTTATGACTATTATAATAGTCATAGTTACACTATGACTCATAGTGGCTAACATATTTTTCATAGGTATTATATTTTCTAATACCTTTTCTCATCTCATGGAGACTAATGTCTCAATTTGCAAAAATGTGTGTCTTTTTATAGTCACGCAATAAATTAACACAATTATTTTAATGTATTATGTGGACTTTAAAATCCTCTTTTATATTTACTTAGTCTAAGCTTCACAGTGTTTAAAATACTTTATTCTAAAAGAGACTATCACTAAACAAATAAATGTAATTTTATTTACATTTATTATTATTCTTTTGAACTATTTGGTTTTATATTATACAAAACTTAAGCTTTGAAGGATTTTGATTTGAAATTGCTGTTGTAAAACTACAAATTAAACACAAATATAAACTACATTTCCACATAGAATATTTTTGGGCTACTTACCTAGAAATCCTAGAGAATATATTTTTAACTGCATAACATTTCATCTATTTTATTTAAATCCAGATTTTTCCTGGACAATTAAATTGGAAAAAAGTATATAAAGAAATGTAAAGAAAATAGCAAGAATTTTAATTTTTTGAGCGTAAAGAATGATAAACCTGGAATAATATGACATAGCAAAAAATATGACATTATGATGAGAGAGAGACTAAAATTTTCCTTTTAAGATTATTTCAGGAATGTTGATGGCATTTTGTTCTTGCATTCAAATGTATTTTTTTTCCTCCAGATAACAAAATTGCATTAGTTTTCTATTGCTGTCAAACAGATTACCACAAACTTAACAGTTTTAAAACAACATCCATTTATTATCTTTCTTTCTCTTTTGATTAGGAGTGTGGATACGGGTAAAGTGTATACTCTTTTCAGGGTCTCACCAAGAGGAAGTCAAGATGTGTATAATGTATAAATGGATTATACATTATAAAATTGGGTGTCTTGGTTTCTTGTTGGGCATAGCTATACTGAGGAATTTTATGCCATTTTAAAAACATACTTATTGCCAGTTCTACAGAAATCTCTTCAGTTCATGAGAAGCTCTATAGTCTCTATGAAATCTCTGTGGAAAATTAAATAACTCATGCCTTTTTGGAAATTTTGATTAGTTGCAAATCTCCAATGAGTCAGTGAGACCCAGAAGGAACGTCAAGTGTAATCTTGACTTTAAAAAATAATTATTACACCTACCTAAATCTGTTTAGAAACATTTCAGTGGATATAATTGCATTCTGCACTTAGTTATTTTATAGCTGAATAAAGAACGTAGAATCTTTGGAACTCATTTCCTTCTTCAGAAGTGTAAACATTAATAAAGCTGCATTTAAGAGTAGATCTAGGCTAAACCCAACAGATTTATATGTATCCACAGATAAAAGAGAATTTAAATCAAAAAACTTCAGGACTTGCCAGTTAATCTTGTACATTTTGAATCTGATAGAACTTCAAGAGACTCCACTCTATTCATTTCACGTTTTTCCACTTACGTATATCTACATGTAGATAGTATCATTTTGCCAGATATTTGATGTAAACTTATGTGAAAAATAAATTCCAGTAGTGTGAGAAATGAAGCAGCATTCAGAAAGCAAGATTCTTATATATGGATTTAAGAAAATGTTAAGTAAGTATTTTTCCAGAAATAATCTGGAAAGGCATTCAGAAACACTTTTTATTTTATTTTGATATTCTCTTTTAGTTTAAGTGTTGTTACTTTTCTTCTAAAGCATACTTCATTTTCAATATAAAAAGTTTGCCCATGGAAACAAACATTTAATTGGACAAAATTTTATAAAATCATGTTACCGATGATCAATTCATCAAAGCTGTGTTACTAATTACGAAAACCATAGCCAACCCAAAGATTAAAAAAAAAAAGAGCTTTTAAACAATAATACATTTTTCTGAGTAAATATATGTATTCTGATGTTTCGTTACTCTTTTAGTTCTTTATTTCACTCTTTATTTGAATTAACTTATTCTAACCTGTGATTTTCTGAAGAACAATTTTTCCATGAAACATTGCCCCCAAATTATTTTGTAGTCAAATAAATTACAGTAAACTGCATATTTGTATACTTTTGGAGATCAAACAAATTAGATTATTAAAATTAATAAGTCATACATAAATTGTTAATATTATTTTATTGTTTCAAAAATCAATCAACCAAGAAATATAATCTTTCTCATATTACATCTGCCAACAATAATTGAAACATTAGTTTAAAAGAGTAAACTGGGATTATTGATCTTGTACATTTGGCTTTTCCTTATCAGTTTTCCATAGTGTAAGACACTTTATATATGTGTATGTTTAATATATATATATTAGTATGTATATAAACTCATATGTATACACACTTAGATATTGTGTATATATCTATACTAACCCATATGTATACATATATCTATAAATAGTTCCATAGTTTTTCATATATATTAACATTAAAATGACTTCAAACTAATACCTCTGACTTAAAATCAGCCTCACAGGATTTATTTTATCCTCCTATCTTGCTTATTTATAATGTTTTCTGACAGTTAAAAACTTGGCTACCTTCATCTACAGGTTTACTTAATTATTTACAAAATTGTTTAACCCTAGTATGCATGTGATTGTGTACATAAATATTCATACAAACACACACACACACACACACACACACACACACACACACACACGCACATATATAATTTTGGCTTGCAGTCCTTTAAAGGTATTATATTGTTTCATTATATTCTGGTTTATGGAGTTTCCAAAGAGCAATCTGTGTTTTCTTTTTTTAAAATAAGTTTGAGATAAAATTCACACACAATAAATTTCACCCATTTACGGTGTTCAATCTGAAGTTTTTAGTGAGCTCACACTGTTGTGTAACCATAATCACCATCTATTTTAAACCACCCAACCAATTAAACCAATTTACCACCCCACCCACCTCCAGTTACATGCAAATACTTATCTACTTTCTGTCTTGCAGATTTTCCTATTCCACACTATGGTCTTTTGTGATGAACTTCTTCCATTTAGCACATTTTTAACATTCATCCATGCTGTACATTGTATCAGTAATTCATTTATTTTTGCTAATGAAAATATTCCATTATATGGCTATTTAATATTTTATTTTTTCATAAATCAGTTAATGGACACATGAATTGTTCCCACTTTTGACTATTACTAAAATTGCTTCTGTGAACACTTATGCACTAGTATTTTTTTTTTTTTTTGTGAGTGAAATTATTGGTTCATGTGTTTGCCTTTATGAGGAAATGAAAATCTTTTTTTTTTAAAGCATCAGCAACATTTTAAATTCCCACCAAATTGTATGATTATTTGAATTTATCCACATTCACCAATACATGTTGTTATATATTTTTGAATACTGTTATACTAGTGGATCTGAAGTGTTGTCTCATTGTGGTCTTGAGTTTAATTTTCCTGGATTACTAATGTTATTGAGCATTCTAACATGTGCTTTTAGTAGTTTGTATATCTTCTTTGGAGAAATGTCTATTCAGATAGTTTGCCATTTTTAATTAGGCTATTTGTTTTTATTATTGAATTATAAAAATTCTTTATAAATTCTGGGTAGAAGTCCCTTATTAGAGATAGAACTTTTAAATATTTTCTTTCTTCTTTCTTAATGGTTATTATTTATAGCACAAAGTTTAAAATTTTTATGAAATTCAATTTATGTATTTTTTGGTTGATTATAATTTTGGTGTTGTAACTAAAAAAACCATTGGCTAACCCAAGAGCATGATGATATACGTCTATGTTATCTTGTGAGAATTTTATAGTTTTAGCTACTTTATTTAGGTGCATGGTCCATTTTGAGCTAACTTTTATTTATGATTTGAGTAGGGATCTAATAGCATTATTTTTGCATGTGGATATATAGTTAGACCAGCATCATTTGCTAAAAAACTACTTTTGGCACCCTTGTCAAAAAACTGATTGACCATAAATGCCAGGGTTTATTTATTAATTCTCTATTCTATTACATTAATCTATGTGTCTATATTTATGACAGCACATTACTCTGATTACTGTACATTGGAGTCTTGAAATCAGGAAATGTGAGTTCTCCAACTTTGTTCTTTTAAAAAATGTTATATACACAAATATGATTGTATAAAGAAATAATTACAATAAATTATAAATAAGTTATACATATATATATATTATATTCCCCTCATGTTATTGGTCACACTTTCTTGTATTTTTTTGTTGTTGAAAACCAAAAGATTTAGGCTACATCTTGTAATTCTTGATACTGACCTCATTTCTACCCACACTCCAGGAGGGTTGCTATTATTGTTCACCTGACCATTTATTTATTTGTTTAGTGACTTGATGGAACTAATACTGCAAAGTCTGTTTCCTCTATAGCATACAGCCTCTGATGTCTTTGCTCATATTGTTTACCCTTATTATTATCTTTTGTACCAGTTATCTAGAAGTAGCACCTGGTTTGATGTAAGCCATTTATTAGTCAAAGATTATGCCTGAGTCCCCTTAGTGAGTTAATTGTTTGCTCTTTACCATTGGATACATGGGTGATTTGGGTGGAGGAGCTGCTCTCACGTTCTGAGGGGTTATGTTTTTATTCCCAGTTTTATTGAGATATAATTGGCATATGTCACTGTATAAGTTTAAGGTGTACAGCATAATGGTTTCCCTTACATATGTTGTGAAATGATTTTCACAATATGTTCAATTAGCATTTATGATATCATGTGGATACAATAAAAAGAGAGCAAAAAATAGAAAGAAAAATATTTTTTACTTGTGATGAGAACTCTTAGGATTTACTCTCTTAACAGCTTTCATATGTATCATACAGCCTTGTTAACTGTAGACATTATGCTGTACTTACACTGAGGGTTTAAGTTGTTTCTGTAACATGTTTGGCCCGGGACTAGAAGCTTGGAGATTCCCTCTATGATAATTTATGAGTTTGCATATTCTTCCAGACTGCCAAGAATGACTATTTTTATTTAAAAGCCTAGAAACAAATATCTTATTTCTTGAAAGTAAAAAATGAGGATGCATAATTTGGGAGAAATGAAGAAATATTGAATAAAAATTATATCTGATATAGATTGTGCCTAATAATGATATTCTTAAAATTATTATTCCTTCACAAAGTATAAGATGATAAAATAAGTTTAGCGATGAATGTTTGTATTTAAATCTGTTTTCCTAAAACTCATCCGTATGTCAGAGTAACTGATGGTTTAGTCAGGCTGTGATCAAAGGTAGTGTTTAAACCTGTTGTACCAGTAAACCTGTGTACCAGACTTTTGCTCTGTATTGATGGTTTTGTGTGGTTTAGAAGATGCTCTTATGTATGCTCCAGGTCATGCATTCATTATCCCTAAGTGAGTGCAGATGAGCATATGTGCACAGCCTTCTTGACTACCAAGGTTGAATTTGATACCAGGAGACCTATTCTTATCTGTCTCTCTCTTATTCTCTTTACTAAACTGAATGCTGTGTCATTTTTGTTTCTTTATGTAAGTAATATTTCCTCTTAATTGTTCTCCAATAAGATTCCCACCATTTTTAACAATGGCACCTGACACAGAACTTTCCGTATTTTGCTCCTGATAAAGGCATTCTCCTCAGGCTGAGCAGCAGATCCTTTCATTCTTCTTCTTCTTTTTGAAATTTCTTTTTTTTTTAAATTTATTTATTTAAATTAGTTTCAAGTATACCGTACATTGATTAGACATCTATATAGTTCATAAAACGATCCCCCTAATTGTTCCCTCCCACCCTTGGCCCTCCACCTAGCCATCATATTAATGCTAACTGCATTCCCTCTGCCGTGCTCCCCATCCCCGTGACCAACTCTTAACTACTAATTTGTACTTCTTTAACCCTTCACCCCATTCTCTCAGCCTCCCAACCCCTCCGCCTCTGTCTGTCACCAAATTGTCCACTATATTTGTCTGCGTGTCTCTCACCCTGGCTGAAACTCTGCACCACTGCCTGAGACAGCACTGGTATTCTCACTTTCCCAGCCTAGCTCACCTTATGAGCAAGTGGGGTCAGGGGCAAAAGGAATCCCAGCACTCTCAGCATGCTGCACTTGGAGTAGAGCCTCAGTCCTATGTGGAGTGAATGGGAGGGAGAAGTGAGACCCTGTCCTTTCTGCCACAACTGCCTAGAATTCAACTTCTGCAACTGAAGCTGGTGGCTGAATGAAAAATGCTGGCAGTCTGCACCCCCAGAGTGAAATCAGACACTGACTGAGAGCTGGGGTTAGAGGTAGCCCCTGCCTCCTTGACCAACCTGCCTAGAATAAATATCCAGGTAGAGGTTCCAAAACATAGATCTGAATGGTGTGGTAAGGAAGCAGATTATGGTTCAAATGCTACAGGTTCTCACTATTCTTTCTCAAATTTGGTAGACTTTTTGAAGAAATGTTTTTCCATTTGCTGTATGGCCTAGGGAAAATTTCCAGATTTTAAATTCTTTTTAAAAATAATTTTCAACAGTTAAATTGTTATTTTACTGGGGATACGGTCAACTGACCTCTTTATTTGCCATTCCAGACGTCCTGTCCATCTGTGATTGTTTTTATCTTTCTTCTGTATACAATGTATATTATGGAGATTTTGAAAATATCTTTTTACCCAAGTTTATAGAACTTTATTATGACGTGTCTTTACATGATTTTCTTTATGTTTATCCTTTTTGAGTTTTATTGAGTTTCTTGGATTATTAGTTTATACTTTTTTTTTTAATCAACTGAGGTAATTTCTTAGCTGTGATTCCTTCAAATATTTTTTCTGTCTCCTACTCGTTCCCTTCTAGACAATACAGTTATGCATATGTTACTGATATTATCCATGTCAACTTTTTTTTTTTTTTTTGAGTGTGTGTTTTCTAGCATTCTTAGAGAACATCTAGAATTACCTTTATTCTAGACTAAGCAGCTTCACTATCAGTATGTGGTCCTTCTGGCAAATCCCCATGTATTCATTGATGTCATTTCACTCTGGCTAGTGAGTACTCAAAAGATTTCTAGTACTTTGTGAGACCTGGAAATTGTTTAGCTTCTAAGTCTATCTCATTTTCTCATTCCTTAGCACTTGTCATTTGCCCAGTCTCAGAAAATTGAATGTGCAGATTGTTATTTAACCATGGACTCATGGTTTGCCATTGGTCTGAAGCTCTTTTTGGAACTCTTTATAGATCCTTTCTTTACAGTTCTGTCTTGCAAATTTTAGATACTTTAGTGTCTCACGTCTCTGAACTCTGATTTATGTCTCCTCAATGTGGCAAAATCTGTGATTCTGTGTGTTTTCTTTTTATACTGAAGTTGTTAAATTGCCTCCTGGCAGAATGCTGTAGCATACTCTTAGTTTATTTCCCTTTTCACATGGATCCTCTGTGCTCTGTGGCCCAATGTGAAAAGAAGTATTTTATTATTTTTTTTTTATGAGTTTCTTTTTGTTTATTTAGGGAAGGCAAATTTTATAACAGTTAAAACTTCATGAGTAAAAGCATGTTTTTAAACAGAAAAACAACTTTTGAAATTGTTAGCAAACTTTTAGTTTCTTTTATTTGTAATTTTAGACACTGCTTCCTATGTTTTCTTAAATTTCTTTTACACTTGGAAATCATTAATTTCTCATATTTCAGATAGTCAAAACTAGCTGTTGAGCTATTTGAGTCTTTGTGTAGATTTAAATTGATATCAGAATAAACTCATACATTGGATAATATTTGCTGCCCAAGTCACTGTAACATTTAAATGCTTTAAGGTGGCAGAAAAAAAATAAGCTGTTTTTGCATAACGGTTTATAGTTAAATATGCAATTTAGGAATTTCGAAATGAGTATGTGATGTTAACTACTCATCTCTTCTTGATATGAAAATTTAAATGAAAGTTTTTCCTACTGGAGATGTGTGAGAGATTTACTGAGATAACTTTCCACACTGGAATTATTCATGGGGTAACAGTGTGGGTAGTAGATTTTACATTAGGAAGCTAAACACTGCCTATAAAGTGTAAGAACACATATTTTAAAGTGAAAGTATTCCCTGAAAAAGTGAATGCAAAAATGACATTATGAAGTTCTATATTTATTCCCCCTCAATGGCTTTTAAATAAAATTTTATGATATATAAAGACAGAGATAGTTTTCTAACTGCTAGTATGATAACGCTAACCAGTTCTCTTTCTGCCACATTTATCACTGGCAGAAATAAAATTTTGCAATCACAATTTAGATGACAATTCTTATCTATCAATGAAAGGTAAGTAATGCATTAACTTTAATGCATTAACTTTATCTTATAGCTAAATCTATAAAATTGTTTCAGTAGTTAATTATTTTTCTTTTTGAAAGAAAACAGAAAATGTGGTTAAGGTATTTCTAGTGTTACATGTTTTTATTCATTTTTTTCTTTTTCAATTACAGTTCACATTTAATATTATTTTATATTAGTTTTTGGTGTTATAGCATAGTGATTAGACACATATAATTTACAAAGCAATCCCCTTGATGAGTCTAGTACACACTTGGCACCATACATAGTTAATACAATATTATTGACTCTATTTCATATCCTGTACTTTATACCTTCATGACTACTATGTAATTGCCAATTTGTACTTCTTAATCCCTTCACCTTGTTCACTTAGCTCTCCAACTCCTCATCTCATCTGGCAACTATTAGTTTGTTCTCTGTCTCTATGAGCCTGTTTCTGTTTTTTAAATTACTTTTTTTATTATCTCTTTTTCTTATATATTTCTGCTTCTCAGTTGTTTATTGAATAGTTGTTTATTGTTAATATAAATCAAATAACAAGTATGTTCTTTATATGGATTATATTGTTTCGTAATTAACCAGTAAGACTCATAGGACTTGAAAGTTATCGTACTCATGGTTTTGACTCATTATTGTGAAAAGATACGAAGTAAAATCAGTGAAGAAAAATAAAGTGTTTGGGAAATATCTAGAGGAAACCAATCACAAGTTTCCTTCTCCCAGTGGAATTGCACATGACACACTTAATTCATCCATCAGTGAATTTTGATGTGTGTGAAGTGTCTGCCAGGGAAGCTCACCTAAGCCTAGGAATCCAGAGATTTTATTGGGACGGTGGTCCTGTAGCATCATAATGTCTGTGTAACAGACCATGATCACTGAAGCTCTAGACTCTAAAAGAAAACCAAGTGTTTATCATAAATCAGGTTGTTTATACAAACTAGCTGGACAAAATAATTTAGATAGTTCAACATGATTCAAGAATCCACGAATGCAAGTCAGTGGTTAGAACATCCCAAGACCTCAATTCCCATGAGTCAGCCAAGAACCAATCATGGAAACAGAGCCTTTTGGGGAATGTGCTAGGTTTGAGCAGCTTAATCCTGCTGAATTAATTCTTGTGTCACTACAAAAATCATATTTCTTTGTCCCAATATTATATTTTTTCAAGCTTTAGTGAGATAATTGACATGTAACATTATATAAGTTTAAGGTATACAATGTGTTGCAAAATAATTACTGCCTTGTCTTTAAATAACCCCTTTTAGCCCCCCCCCCCAAAAAAATTTTATATTTGTGTAACTATTATGCTTTGCAAACCAAGACTGTTGCTATTTAGTCATAATAATTAGATATTTGCATCTAGGCTCTATGTAGTAGGTTCTTATTATTTGTGGTAGTTATTTTCTATTCTATAAAGTCACCATAAACACTGAATTAGCAATTGGCGAGCCATTGCTTCAAGGAGCAATATAGAGTTAGGTTGCTGTGAGCCTCAGGTCACAACATTTTGGTCCATAGATCAATACATAAACTTGTTTTATGTGTGCTTTTGTTTAAAGACACCTTATTAAACATATATTATCGATTAACACTGATCTCATAGCTAGCACACTATAACTCATGTCCAACGAAGCATATCTAACACATGTATTTTTTTCCCTAAGGCACTTCATAGCCTTATTGCACTTAGGAACCCCAGATAGCACTTTAGTATATGCTTGGGTGGCCATTTTCAACATCAAAATCACCAATATAAAGCACAAGATGCAAAAAGGTGACACTACATAGACCATAGAAAGAACACTGGTTTATAATATGAGAGAGCTTACATAAGATATCACAGCAGGCTTTTTTGACCTAAACTGGAAACATGGGTTGGGCAACTCAATTTTTTGCTCTTCTGTGCATATCTGTGAATGACTAAAAGCACCATAAGTATTAGTTTGGAGGTTACAAATCAATTTTAGCAAGTAAACAAATTCACAGGTACAGAATTCATGAATAATGATGATCGACTGCATATTTTTCTGTAAATAGACAACCTTATTATATAGTTGTTTCTTAAATTTCTCTTACATTCTCTCTCCATCTAGTTATTAGAATTTAATTACTTTACTTTATCCCTTTCCCATAATGCAACAAACAAACCATTCAGATTTATAAGGAAATGCCTAACTTCTGTTTTGTGGTGAGCTTCAGAAATCAGCAAATAATTACCTATGATTCTAGAAAATAAGGTAGCACATGCTTTTAGATAAAGCAACAACAGTTACATAATCACAAGCATTATTAAAGAAATTGTTCACTACCTCAAAGAAAGTTCAAATGTCTTTTATTGACACTCTTTTTGATGGTGTCGATAGATAGTTTCTAATTTAGTACGTAACAAAAAATAATTTTTTCTGTTACTTTTTAAACTTTTTATTTTGAAAAAATTTAAATTTGTGTAAATACTAGAAAGATGGTATAGAAAGTTTCCATATGCCTTTCATTCAGTTTCCACAATTGTTAACATTTTACGTTACCGTGGTACATTTGTCACAGCTAAAACACTGATGTTGAAATATCACCATTAACTAAATTTGAGATTATTTTGTCCTAGGATTTAACCCAGTGCACTTGTTTTCTCAATTTCCTTTAGCCTTGTTTCGTAATACCTTAATTATTTTGAGTAGTCCTAGCTAGGTATCTTATAGAATGCTCCCACATATGGGTTTGGTTGAGGTTTTTCTGATACTTAGACTGCGTTTTGAAAAGAATACTGTAGAAGTGAGGTTCCTTTTCTATCAAATAATATCAGGGAATACATGATATTCACATGACAGCAGAGAGAATGTTAACATTGAGAATTTTAAGGTAGTGTTTGTCAGTTTTCTCCGTTGCAGTTAATATTTTGCCCTTTCCCTACTCTGTTTTTTGGGAACAAATTACTAAGTTTTGCTTGTTCTTAAGGGGGAGGTGCTCATACAGTTTCATCTTTGGCCAATGGAAGTTCTTTGAATTTAGCTCCTGAGTCCCTTTAAAATCAGTTATTTTTTTTATGATTTAATTTCTCATTAACAGAATTTGTAGACAGGTTTAATGGAGGGTTTTTGTGTTTTATGTGAGGAGGAAGGCAATAGAGGTTTGAAATACTCATTACATGTAACTTAGTTAAATGAAAACATAAATTCGAATAAAACAGAAATCAGAAGTGAGGAATTCTGAAAAAATTGGCATTTTTAAAGATAAAAATATTGACTTTGAAATTAATAAAATTAATGTTTATGAATTTTTTAAAGCACTCAGATTATTTTTGTCAGGTATATAAAAGAATAATTTACATATCCTTTTCTACAATATTATCTAAATAGAATCATATACTATGTAGTTTTTGTATTTTTTTCACTCTGCATTATATTTCTTAAGATTTATTCATGTCATTGTGCAGATTAATATTTTGTTCCTTTTTATTGCTGAGTATAGATAGTATTGATAGCCTATAATTTGTTTATCCTTTTACCAGCTGATGCATGTTTGAGTTATTTTGCTATTATTAAAAATACTGCTATAAATATTTGCATATGTCTTTGTATGAATATATGTTGTCATTTCTTTTGGGTAAATATCTCATAGTGGAATTGTTGGGTCTTATGGCAAATTTATTTTTAACAGTTTGAGAAACTGTCAAATTGTTTGTCAAAATAGCTACACTGTTTTGTATTCCTACCAGCAACATATGAGTAAAAGTTGTTGCACTTTCTTGCTGAGACTTGATAATGTCAGTGTCTTCAACTTTAGTCATTTTGGTGTTGTGTGTTTAGTGATTCTTATTGTCGTCTGAATATGCATTTTTCTATGTGCTTCTTGTCCACTCATGTGTCTATTGTGACATGTCATTTTAAATGTATTTAATGTGTTTTATTATTTTTGATTTGTAAGAGGTTTTTAAAATGTCATTTTAAGTATACGACTCCATTGTTCCATTGTCAAATATAGGTTTTATCAATATTTACTTCCAGTCTGTGGCTGACCTTTTTGTCTTGTTTTTTAATTAACATTTTCCAAAGAACAAATACTTTTTAAAAATATTTTTAATTTTTTAAGTTATAGTTGGCATACCGTATTATATTAGTTTCAGGTGTAGAACATAGTGATTAGACATTTATATAACTTACAAAGTGACATCCCAATAATCTAGTACCCATCTGACACTGTGCATAATTACTACAATATAAGAACAAACACTTTTAATTGTAATGCAGTCCATTTTATTGTTATTTTTTAGTAAATTGTACTTTTTTGTTTAAAAAAACTTTTGCCTTATCCAATGTAACAATTTTATTTTACTTATTTTCTTCTAGTAATTTAACAGTTTTAGCACTTACTTTTAGTTCTATAATCCTTTGGGGGTACATATATGTATTTAGTGTGATGTGAGGTAAAAGTCAAGGTTTATTATTTTCCCAAACAGATATCCAATTTTTTCCAGGACCATTTATTGAAAATAGCATTTTTATCCCATCGATATACTGACAACTTTGTTAAAAGTCAATTGATTATATAAGTAAATGTCTACATCTCGATTCTTTTCTATTGACCTATACATCTATCTTTGTACAAATAAGGTCCTCTTGATTATAGAAGCATTATAGTAAACCTTGAAATCAGGTAGTATAAGTGCTCTAAACTTTACAAAATTATTATTACTATTATCATCTGGCTAGGAAGAGTTCTCATGTAGTATGTTTCATATTCTTCCTCCCTTATAAAAGTTTTCACTTCATTCATCCATTCAACCTATATTTATTGGAGAACTATTTTGTACCCAGCATGATTTTGGCATCAGGGTAGAGCACTGAACACAATAGCCATACCCCCTGCCCTCCTATATGTTGCATTCTAATCAACATATGAAGCTGAAAAAGCCACTTCAAAAACACTAATGACGGCATGCTAATATCATCTCTTGTGAAATCATAAGTTGTGTGCCAAGCACTTTGTTTTCATTATTCCCCTCAAACCCATGATCTGCAGAGCTCCAGAACACTGATGAATTCTGGACTGGCATAAAGGGAATGCCTCTTCTACATCTCTGCTAAACTATCTCCTCTAAGCTCTGCTTATGATCAGAGTCTAATAATTCTATTTGGATAGCCCTTTGCCTTGACTCTCAAATCATTGTTCTTAATCTCATACTTTGATCTATGAAGACATTGTTCTTAAGTTCTGGCTCTCACTCATTTAAACATTGTTGCTCAAACCCAGTCCAAGGAGCCATATTAAAAAGAAGTCATACATTCTAGGCTCTACTTCTGCCTTCCATTCTTCTGCTGCACCCAAATGCTTTTCTCTTATATAGGAGTAAAAGAGATATCCATACCCAACAGTGAATGATAATTATATTATAATGTTTGAGTCTGTCGGGGAAAAGGAAGGGATTTCTATTTTAGCTAAATCTGTTTTGTTTGTTTGTTTGTTTGTTTTATTGAAGAGTCAAAGATATACAGGTATACATAAATAATTAATATTGTTTCACATTTGTCTATATTAAAATATAGTATAACTTTACATTTTACATGCTTTTTGCTGAAGAAGGGTTGTATTATATGGCCAAAAATATCATGAAAATTGAGAACATAGAATTGAACTTGTTTTTCTTAGTTTATAAAGGAAAGAAAGGTTATACAGCTCAGTAACTAATAAATTAAGATAATCAGGGGGGAATATATTGAATATTTATTGCCTCGGGTAAATACAGTTGCAGTTCTCTTTAATTATATTCTAAATACAAAATAGCTTAGAAGGAAAATCGTATAGAGTTTAAAATTGACATAAGTAAGCATTAAGCAGATCAAATAAGGTTGATTGATTTTTCATGTTTAAAAGTTTTGAGAACCAAATAGTATTATGTATATGTATATCCATATGCAATATATTAGTCAGCCTGAGATTTCTTTTTCTGTACATCTTTTTACTGTCCTTTTTGAAACTAGGTTTTCAAATATATACTAATGGAAAGTCAATCTTATGTCTCTTTCCATGGCTGTATTATATTTTATATACAAGACAAATTTTGGAACATTCTCTCATTTTGTTTTAACTTCCTGAGGCTTGAGACAATATTCTTGGAACATTACCAACTTTTCTCAATAAAACAGCACACTTTCAAAAGATCCTGAACTACCAGCTAGTTTTCGTAGTTGGCCGTATGATGATGAAGTGAATAACTGGAAATTACTTGACTCCTGCCTTTCTCATGCTTCAGATGCTTCTCTTTTAAAGTTGATAACTGAAATGAACTCTGTTGTTCTCTTCTTGTAGGCATCCCTGAAATTTATAAGCATTACTTGAATAGAGGAAGATTTAAAAGACTGGGAAAGGGATCACTTCAAAGTCTTCTTAAACCATAATTCATACATTGGCATGTTCTATAGCAATCAAATTCATTCAATCATTATTTCAGCACATGTTTATTGAGCCCCACTTTTATTGCACTGTATACTAAATAGTGAACTAAGAAAAGTTCTTGTTACAGAGCCTACATTGTAGTGTGGTCAAAAAGTCAACAAACAAATTAATACATAATTATGAAATGAAGTAAAACCATGAAATAATGCACCTGAGACAACTAGAATTCAAATATAACATGATTGGCAGTTCATTGTCATTCTGCCCACTGCTGTTTTCCAGTATGGCCTGGTTAAAATTCTGATTTTCTAATGGGTGGGATATGAGATGGGGAGAGTTAAGAAGTGATTGTTTGGTGATTGGAACATTCTTTTCCAGCATACATTTTGACAATACAGCCCACACCTAAAAATAATGTCTTTCAGTAGCCTCACAATGTGATCTCTTAATAATTTTAGATCTCATTTATTGTTATTAAACACTTTTACTTAATAATATGAGATGATTGCTATAATAACAAAGCGAGTAATAGGTTAGAAAGTAATGTTAGGGGGTTACTAATTTTAGTAGGATGGCCAGCGATGACCCCATTGAAGAGATGACATTTGAGCAGACAGCTAAAAACCAAAGCAGCAGGCCATGGGGAAAGTATTTTGAAGATAGAACTAACAGGATTTCCTAATGGAATTAAGGTCCATTATGAAAGAAAGAAAATAATTAAAAATAATACTAAGGGTCTTTTTCTTAAATTTAAACAACTGGTTTGTATTTTACCATCTGTTAGAAGGATAGTTTTAAATATAAATTATTACCAGTAATATGATTATGAATATTAAACTATGTTGTTAATACGTTTAAAATGAAAAATAAATTTCTATCTTCTAAAAATTCTTTTTGAGCTTATAACTTCTAACTGACTTGAGATTAACAACCAAAGTTTAGAAGCAACAACTTGCTAGAGTCAATATTTCTCAGACTATTTGAAAGGGTGACAATTATTGTTTGTATTTTTTTCTTAATGTTCTTTTAAATTGTATAAAAAATTATTATTAAAATATCTTAAATTTTGAGAATGTTATGATAACCAAGGCCATGCTGAAGTGTATAAAGTCTTGGACAAGGGTAGATTCCTACTGCTGAATAAGAAGAAAGCCGATCTAAAAATTTGTGTTGACATCCAGCCAAATATACTTACTTCAGAAAATTGCTAAAGCTTTTAGAGAGAAAAATAAGCTCCCAGCCAAAAAAAAAAAAAAAAACCAAAAAACAAAACTCTGTCTTTTGGTTTCTCTGAAGCTAATTTTAGAGCTTAGTTTAAAAAATATGGATTTGGGTTTATGATGGAATTATTATTGATATTAATATGATGCTACTTTCTACTTTGTACGTCATGACTCCTCCATTTAATATAGTGTAGACTAGTTTAATAAGATCTCCTGAAACATTATCCATTCCTGTTTTGTGTGGCTGCTCCTAACACTTTGTACATATCTATTACAGTTTTTACTTATTTGTACCCAGTGTCAGAGTTTACACACACACACATCTGGAGATTTGTTCATGTTGGTATTATTCACCTTTTTAAATTGTTAATCCCACATGAAGACATTATTGTATGATGGTAAATAGTGTTGTCTGTAGTGCTAGCTAGACTGAGTTGCACATCTTAGTTTTGCACTTACTAGCCATTAGAATGATGTGGTTTAGAAATCATTTCCCCAAATCTCGATTTTGCCATATATTTAGTATATAAGATATTGTCACAAGTAAGATAATGCATAAATATGAATAGAATTTGGTATTCAACAAATAAAAAATGTCAGCTACTATTGTTTTTCTTAAAAAAATGATCAATAGTAAATGTTTGATAATATACTTAACAAAAAAGCATATTAATTTTCCTCTATGCCACTCTATGGCCATGCCACCCTGAATATGCCTGATCTCATCTGATCTCGGAAGCTAAGCAGGGTCAGGCTTGGTTAGTACTTGGATAGGAGACCATCTAGGAATACCAGGTGCTGTAGGCATTAAAAAAAATAAAAATTAAAACAAAATTATCTTTCATGCCAGTGGAAAAAAATAGAATAGTAGACATGGAATTATTAATAAAAAATGTTTTCTCGATGTTCATTGCAGCATTATTTATAATAGCCAAGATTTGGAAGAAACCTAAGTGTCCATCAATAGATAAATGACTAAAGAAGTAGTACACATATACAATGGAATATTATTCAGCCATAAAAAAGAATGAAAGCCTGCCATTTGTAATAACGTGGATGGACCGAGACATTATTATGCTAAGTGAAATAAGTCAGACAGAGAAAGGCAAATATTATATGATTTTACTTATATGTGGAATTTAAAGAACAAAATAAATGAACAAACAAAATGGAAACAAACTCATAGATACAGAGAACAAATTAATAATTGCCAGATGGGTAGGGGAATGACAATGAGTGAAAAGGTAAAGGATTTAAGAAGTACAAATTGCCAGTTATAAAAAAAAGTTATGAGGATATAAAGTACAGCATAGGGAATATAGTCAATAATATTGTAATAATTATGTATGGTATCCGATGGGTACTAGACTTATCTGGGTGATCGCTTTGTAAGTTATATAAATGTCTAATCACTATGTTATGCACCTGAAGCTAATATAATATTGTATGTCAACTGTAATTGAAAAATTTTAAAAAATTAAAAGTAAAATATTGATGGAATTAAAAAAAACTTACACTATTAACAATAGAACAAAAGAAATAATGAGTGGATTTAACATTCTACCAAAGAAATTACAGAAATTCCACCAAACAAATCTAAGCAACATAGAATAAACAGGTGATATAAATAAAAATAGAATATAATAAATGCAAATATTATAAAAGAGGAAAACTGTAGAATTGGTCATTAAATCTAAGAGATTTATAAAAAAAAACTATGAAATTTACAACTACTTAGCCTAATAAAGAGTAAAATGAGAAATCACAAGCAAATCATGAGACACAGATATAGAGATGTAGAAGTAATTGCAGATACTCTTGTCAATAATATAAAAATATATCTATATGAAATGAATGCAGTTTTAGAAATTACTACTACATAGAGTGACACGAGATAGAAAATATTAACAAATCCATAACCACTACGAAGTTGATCCAAAAGCTATCCCCTTACAAAGCAATAAATCCTGACAGTATTGCACAGGAATACTTGCTATTTAATATGCCCCATATACAAAACAAAATAAGAAAACAAAACACTACTCAACATTTTTTCACAAAGCCACAATGGAACTTATGGTAAAGATGTTCAAAGATCATTTGCAGTCAAACATACACACATACAACCAATCTTATTTATGGCATCTGTAAGTGTATGTTAAAATAAACGTGATTTGGTTAAGGAGTGAGAGGCACAGACGATTATTTGAATATAGTTTGATTTAGGGAATCTATTAATGGATCAAAGACTGAAAGGTCAAAGAAAGAGAAAGAATCAGGAAAATTCTCAATCAGTAATTTTTCTTTTTTCAATTTCTAAAATAGAAATAAATGGATTTTTTTAATGTATACATGGAGATGCTATCTATATTCATATGTGTGAGTCTAATATTTGTGACATAATTTATATAGATATAAATTATATCTATAATTTATGCTATCATAAATTATAGATATAGCTCTATTAACTTATTGTGTAACATATTTGATAGCATAAATACATATAACACACATTGTGATGACAGTGAGGCTACTTGGAAGTGATTGAATTATGATATATCTTGAAGTGAGAATTGACAAGATATACTGTGAATTTGATGTAGGATAGATGGCCAAGAGATTATTAGTTGTTTGTCCTGAGTTGTGGTTAAAATTCAGTTGCCATTAACTTGAAATAAGTAAGACCACTGAGAAGTTGGTTTGAGGGGGAATGCCAAACTCAGTTTGAGATATATTCATGTGAAATGGCTAGTAGACATTTAAGTGGAGCCACTGAGTAGTCAGCCATTTCTAAAATTCAGGAGTGGTCTAGCCTGGAATTATACATTTGAGAGTCAATAGCACATAGAAAATATGTGTGTGTGTGTGTGTGTGTGTTTAATGAGGCACTGATGGTACGAGTAAATAAGAAAAACAGCAAAGAATAGAATTTAGTTGACTAGGGCAATTTAGTGCAGTTGGGGGGCAAAAGGGTAAAGGGGGTCAAATATAGGATGACGGAAGATTTGACTTTGGGCGATTGACACAATGCAATATACAGATGATGTATTATTGAATTTGTACACTTGGAACCTATATACTTTTATTAGCCAGTGTCACCCCAACTAATTTTTAAAAACTATTTATTAGTGATCATGAAATTACAGTGAGAACAGTTATCTTTTTTTTCTTATTATCATATTCGGCTGAGCAGGTGCAGGCATAGGTTTAACCAGAATGTGATTTCACCAGGGAATGGTAATGATGAATTATGGCAGTGATATTCTAGATAAAAATATCTAGAGCAGTACATATCACATGGAAGATGCTCCATATTTATTGAGTTAATTAAACAAATGAATGTATATTTACATGATATCTGCTATGTCCCAAACCAATATTAGGTCCCAAAACAACACAAAACACAACCCCATGAAATGTAAAGTTAAGGGAAGAGAAAGATGCCCTCTATTTCAACCTTTATTTCACATTTCTTCCAGTTGAAGTAAATAAAATAGCAAATTTAAAAAATACATTTAAGAGCCCAGTGGGTCCCCGCTATCCACTTTCCTTGACGGGAGCGCTGCAGGGTAAGCAGGGCCACCCAGTCGGCATCCTGCATGGATTCCACACGCATCCACCCGTCTGTCTGTTGGTCGGTGGGTCAGCGGAGCTGGGAGGAGGCCCTTGGCTCTGGGCGCTGTATGGGAGGCTACAACAGACCTTTGGCGGCAGCGGCCCTGTCTGGTCTGGAGGTGCAGCTGTATCGCTGGATTGCAACCAGGGGCTCCTACCACGCATTCTGCAAGGGACTCACGCACACACTGCTCATCTTCTTCGACCTGGCCTGGCGCCTGCTCGTGAACTTCCTCTACTTCTACGTGGTGGCCTCTGTGATTCTCAACGTCCCCCTGCAGGTACATACTCAGAGCAATTAATCTGTGGTAGTCGCAGGCCCCAGGCAGAATGGCTGATTTCACCCACCGGCTTCGCCCCTGAGCAAAGTTACCAGCTCAGCTCGCGGACGCAGACTTGCCCATTTGTCTTTCCAGTGTCTTATCTTTTAATGTAAATGGGCCACTAGAAATCATTATTTGCAGAAAGCCTTCAACATAACCAAAAAAGCCTAAGATATAACGAAAAGTTGCCTCTCAAGGAAATGGATATTTCAAGGAACAGAAAAGAACTTAACAGTCTGAAAATAATCAGAAATATGTGAGATATTCTTGCATCCATAAGACAAAAAAAACAGCTCAAACTTTAGGAGATGACAATGGGCACAGGATGCCTTAAGGAAGTAAAATAAAAGAGGAAAGGTTATTAACAACTTAAATAAACTGTACAAGAATGGTCCAGATAGAAGGCCAATCCTCCAAATTAGAATGAGACCTGAATAGAGTTCCAACTGAATGGAATGAATTCTAAGCAGTAGTCTGGATGGAATTAGAAGCTGGAGGAAATCAATAACATGATCTGGAAGTTGTACCTTGCTTTGTCCCCAAAGATGAAATAATGGTCAACAGAAACTACAGGAAAACCAACATTTCAAACTGTGCAAAGAAAGCATGCTTCAAATAAGAAGCAACCTAGGATGTGGCCTGGTTTTGAACAGATGCAAGGAGTGTGAAAAAGGGAATCTGCTTGGACACTGGCACATGGATCAAGACTGCAATCACAGATAAGAACAGTCCAGTCATAGCATTTGACTTTGCTATTCAGCGAACGGTATTTAAATGAGCATTACAATGGAAATATTAGTTTTGGTTTTCCATTTTTATAGTAAATTTTCAGGCAAAGCAGGGAAGACTTAATTAGGGTTTTAGAACAGAATGGGAATATTACCAACTTTGACGGTGTATAAGTACTGGCGGAGGGGAGGAAATGGCACAGTGGTGCTATTTTCATGAAGCGGGAAGTCTGGATACTGTCTCTAGTTCAAAGATTATGGGGGTGGGGGGAATCACTTTGTAAGGTATATAAATGTCTAACCACTGTGCTGTACACCTGAAACTGATATAATACTCAATTTCAACTGTAATTGAAAAATTTAAAAAATTTAAAAAATACATTTAAAAGAAGTTATGATTTTGTGCATGACTAACATGATTGGATGACTTAAAAGATAGCAAAAATTAACATGTATTTAAAATCAGTTTAATAAGTTCATTAGCAACTATTATACATAAAATGAGTAACTTTTCTTTCCAAAATATCCATTAAAATATGATTTAAAATTTAAAAAATATATTAATACTAACATGAATCATCTCTGAGTAAACTTAGTAAATCATGGTTACTATGATTTTATTTAAATTATTCATAAATTATGATTCTATCAAATTCTATATGATATACTCCCTTCATTTGAAAATGTTGGTTTCTAACAAATTATGTTCAATGACACTAATAAATTAACACTACTTCTGTAATCATGAAAATGAAATTAAGATTGGTCTGAATATATGAACATATAAAACTATCATGAATTTTTTTGAGGGGAAACAGTAGTGAGATAAGACTGAGATTATGAGCTATTAAAACCTACCGTTAAAGTATAGTAGTCAAAATAGCATATTTATAGGCAAACTGCTTAAACAAAATAAATATCATGAAGAATTTAAGAGTATATAAATTTCTGTTCATATATAAAGCTAACAATGAATTATTTAATAAATAGAATGGGTACCGATACTTAAGTATTTGGGGAAAAGGGAGAAGCTGGATTCACATCTGCTATCTTAAACCAAAGTATATTCTAGATTGATCAATAATTTAAGTATTTTTAAGGAGTAGAGAAAATAACCCATGAAACACTAGAGGAAAAGATGCATAAAACTGCTTTAATATTATAATTAATATCTTAAATTTAATATTTTATATCTTGGCTTTTTAAAACGTGGCATAAATGCCAAAAGGCATGAATAAAATTATGAAAATTTGACCAAATGAAAACTCACTACTTGGGGAAAAATAGTTGTTGCAATTTTGACAAAGGCTAATAATAAGTATACTATTCTTGCAAATTAAACAGTAAAAAGACAACCCCAAATGTAAAAACAGAAATCTTGAAAGCTTTAAACTTCTCAAAGAAATCTATACAGAAATGACAAAATTCAAAATATTAACTTTTAGGGGAAAAATTATACAAGTTAAATTTCATCAATGGGAAATAATTATATACAATATAGCCATATGAATTAATATTTAATAAAAATATAAAATAATAAAGTGTATCTATGGGGATTGTAATGGAAACAGTTTTAACATACTAGCAAGAGAAAAACAATGAATTTACTGATCTGTTTTTATAAAAATTTGCGAAGTTGTATACTCATGTAAGTATATATATACACATATGTATATTTCTAAGCAATTTGCTTAGAGAATATGTGGGAAAATATCATGAAGCAAAATGTTGCAAGTTAATATACTAGAAGAGAAAAAAACTATATTGTAATATTTAAGTGTGACAAAACCAAACAAATGCAAATTTTTAATACAAATGTTTTCGTGGTCATTTCTTTCAAGTCATCTGTGGCCTTCATATTTCTTTACCTCTTGTAGTATCATTCACAACCTTTGTGTCTTCTGCCTTGGATGGTAATTCTTATAGATGGATACCTTCATTTGATTTTTCTTTCATTGTTTATTTTATTTTTCTTTCATTGTTTATTTTCTTTGGTTCCTAAGATGACAGCTTGAGGAATTAACATGATTCCAATTTTTCAAAGTTTATTTTTTTTTTACTCAAAACTGTATTCTTTGATTTACTATGACATTTTATGTTTTAGCAACTTGTAATTGATGAATATAAAGTTAATGCTAATAACTTAAGAAGAGAATCAAAGCACAATTCCCCAAGCTTTTGAAGAATTAATTAGGGGACAGTGAAAATAAGAGATAGTTATTATGATTATTCTCTTGCTTCAAAGCTGGAGATAGTACAGGTTACAGTTTTTTGTTTATATGTGAGCAGGCCCTTACAATTTGTTATATATTCATTGGCTTGATTCTTATCTATAAATTCTTCAATGAAATCCAAATACAGTTGACTCTTGAATGATGAAGTAGTTAGGAGCACCAACTTTTTGACTCCTTTATACCTTAAATGTCCTTTGGTATCCATGGGGAACTGGTTTCAGGATCCTCATGGAAACTAAAATCCATGGATGCTCAAGGTCCCAATATAAAATAGCATAGATCAATGCACACAGTTGCCCTCTGCATCCATGAACTCCCAACCACAGATCAAAAACAGTACAGGTATTTACTGAAAAAAATCTGTGTTAGTGGACCTGCACAGTTCAAACCCATATTGTTCAACGGTCAACTATATTCTTAAAAGTAGGCATTTTTAAAAATTATTTTGTCACCAAAGACTAAACCCTAAATAAAATCTATAGCAGATGATAACAAATAAGAAATTATGAAAAATTCTTCATTTATATTCTTTATATAAATATTTGCCTTAATTATATTCTTGTGGGTAAATAACATGTATTTTTATTTTAAAGTTAAGATAAACTCCACAATCTGTGTTTCACAGGAGGGAACATACCTCAAAGTAATTTTTGCTTTTCAATTTCTAGAGCGTAAAACAAAATTTAAACATAGTGAACTTTTCCTGGAAGGAAGTAGAAGTTGAAGCACTGCTCAGGAATTACTTTTCAGCATGAACTTCCAATAAAAATTTTGATTATGCTTGAAAAAAAATCAAGATATTCAAAATTCCATTTCCTTCTTTCCTTCTTGTGGTCTAATGTCTTTTAAAAAATGTACTAGGCAAACCTGGATTCTGTTTTCGGGAACATTCTAGGATTGATTTTAGTGTTTTCTTATGAAGCTCATTCTTAAGAATCAAAATATTTATACATATTCTATTACTGATTTTTTCTTTTAATATTTGAAAAACTGCTTCATTAGTAACTAATTTCTAGCAATTAACAAAAATCCACATTTATAGCTTTAGTACATAATTTCCTCATTTAAGAAAGTGCCGTAGGTGGATGAAAAGAAGATCTGAAAACTTACTCATTTTTTTAATGAAATCTGTGTTTTTTTTTTTTTAAATGATTACTTTGTTTACTGCTGAAGAGAATTAGAACTTAAGATTTTCTGTTGATTTCTGTGGTTCTCTTTTGGAATTTAAATTTTATTTATTTGTCACTGATAGACTATGATTAAAAATGAATTAGTAACATTAAAATATATTTAAACCAATTGAGAGTTAAGACTTAGAGTATATTTGTTTTATAGATATTTATGTCCTAAACAATTCAATAAAAGAATGAATCTCAAGCCAATGCAATGTCCCAGTTTAAAAAAAAAAAAAGAAAAAGCAGGGAAAGGACAGACTAAGACTAGTGAAACAGCATTTCTGGAGATGACGGCAGAATTGGAACAAAGGGAAGGTATACTGACTATTAGATACATGAAAAGAGAATGTATATATTTTCAGAATACATATACAAACTTATCTTTATAATAAGTATTTGAGTATATATTTATGTCTGTGAAATATGTATACATGTATATTTTTAAACAATTTGCTTAGAAAAGAGTAGAAATCTAGAGAAATGAATCTTTCCTCATAGCTTTAAAATAAATATTAGAATTTGGTTATATTTTCAGATTTAAAATTTCATCACACTCTAGATTTATGAAATTTTATATTTCATGCAAGATTTATAATTCCCTTAGAAATCTCAGTGTTGGGAGCTCTGCTACTTTGTAGAGGTTGAGGATGTGTGACTTCCCAGGTTTAGCTGGTTTTCCTTCCTTACTCCTTCAGTTCACTTTCCATGATACTTAGTCGTCAATTTACCTTTTTTTCTGTCCCAGTTCTCTTGCCTGCTTCAGAAATCCTGCTTCACTAACCCCAGCCTGCCTTTTCCCCACTTTCCTTCCTTCCTTCCTTCCTTCCTTCCTTCCTTCCTTCCTTCCTTCCTTCATTTATTTAAACTTGGACATTGTCCTGGCTGGACATTCACTCTTTTATTGAGCAACTTTGGACATAAATATCTATAAGGCTGAAACTTTGCCTTGGAAGGTACACTTAGTCCATGAGAGGAGACAGATTTGCCAATAAATAAACTCCAGTGACATAGGAGTGATGTATGAAAAATGTAATGAGAGCCAGCCTATAGAGCACTAAGTCTGGAAGAGAGCCTGAAAAAGCTTCCCAGTGGAAGAGATAAACATTTAGAATGGGCAAGAAAGGGGAAAAGAGCACAACTGGGAAAACAGACTATTTTCTCTCTAGGAATCATGGCTGAAACACCAGGCATGCTGTGTTTTGGATAATACACTTGATGGAGATTGCTTTTAGTGTGTGATGCTAGTGTGAGGAATATAAGAGTAGAGAGTCTTGGAAACACTTTGTTATTTTGCCCATTATATTCTTTTTTAGGTAATTTCAACTTCTCCCTATACCTTCCATGATCATCTTTATGTGAATGATCAGCATTTTCATGCCAAATTTGTGAGCCTTTTTTCTCAATTCCAATTTTCCCTATTTCCTAATTTTATTCTATTTCAATTAGTAATTAGCTGTGTAACTGACATTCTTTAATAATTTATATCTCAGTGTCCTCATCTGAAAGATGGTACTTACCACCTCCTACGCTTTATGAGAATTAAGTCAGTTTATAGGTTTAAGTGCTTAAACAGTGTTTAACATATAATAATTGTTTAACAAAGGATAGCTGTTAATGTTATTAGGTATCATCGCATGGTATTTCATTCACCTCTAATGAGAGAATAAGTTTCTTGAGTGCTTAGATTATCTCTATATTCAGGGATTTTAATAGAAAAACTAGGCGAAAATTGAGACTTTTGGTTGGTAAGTTTAATTTGTTAACCTGGCTAATATAGTTTGATTTTCATTTTTGACACATGGTATATTTTTCAAATTGATTTAATCATTTTGTTGATATTTATAATGAACAACCATTGAATATCATGGATTTTGCATTGTCTTAATTTTACTTGCACTTAACAAAAAGTTCTTTGACAAACTGCATCTGTATATAAGGTAACAAATCAATGTCAGAAAGAATTATTTTGGGTTATTTACCACCTCTAACCAGGATTGCTTCTGGTAGCCCCAGGCAACACTGAAGGAGCTGTGATGCTATATGGTAAATCTCTGAGCTTGAGCAGTACTGGAATTATATCTCTGATATACAAGGGATGACATACTTATTTCTAGACTCCCTTCTTTTCCTACAAAGTGGTTTCTAACCCTGATATGCATTAGAATCACCTGGTGAGCTTTCAAAATAAGAAAATGAAAGGAGCTGGCATTAGGTTTTAAAAGCTCTACAGATGATTCTAGTTGTAATCAGGTGTGAGAACCACTGCACAATACAGCAGTATCCTCTCCTCCTAACCCCCAATGTATTACATCTGTGCATTTACACAATTGCTCTGGGAACTTCACAAAGTGGTTAAATAGGCCCCAATGTAAATAAATTCCAAGAAGAAGGAGTATGTTTCCCATCATGCCTGTGGACTCAGGGCTGCAACATCAACTCCTTGAATCTCCAGCCTGCCAGCCCCACCGCCTGCCTTGCAGATTTCAGACTTGTCAGCTGGTGAGTCAATTCCTTAAAATAAATTTCTCTCTCCAGAGAGAGAAAGAGAGAATGGTTCCGTTTCTCTAGAGAACACTAATACACAGGCTTTGTCTTTAAACTCAGAGCCCGATTTACAGATAAGCAAACTAAAACCTAGAAAGATGAAGTAATTAATTAAAGACCCTGTGGGTTATTTAAACCTTTGTCTGTCTGACTCTGAAGATAGAGCTTTGTTCATAACTCTTTACAACCAGTGAGAACATTTGGGAAGCATTACATGATATGATACAGGCTAAAATGAAATAGACTTGTAGTGCTCTAAGTTGTAATTAAAGGTGAGGTGCCCTCCAGTGCTGAGTCCCACCACAGTGTTTGAATTTACCCCAGTGACTTGTTTAGAGGAACAGAACCTTCAATGTATCCTTCTTAATTCAAAACACTATACTTTTTTTTTTTAACAACAGCACATTGCTTACTATTCCCAATGTGTAATCTGTGAAAAACTCAAAGATTACAGTAATAAGGGTTAAATGAAACAAAATGCTTAAATTGAAAGGACTACCGTGGAACTAATGGGATTTCTATAATCACAATTTCTCTCAATATATGCTTCTTTATATAATTTTTGCCCCTACATGCTACTTTAGGCCATTTTTATAGCTTTTGAACTGACATGAGCCAGTCTTGTATTTAACTACCTTGTGGAGTAAAGGTGTTAATTACCTCTTTAACACCCCTATGCGATGCATCATGAGCCCAAAATCTCCCAGGTGGACCCAAGCCATCTTTCTTGCCATCTGTTACTCAGGTGCTCTGGAGCATCTACCTTCATCTTTTTTTATCATTATTTTCCCCATTGTTCTCATTTAGAATGGCATTTACATTTTTATTAAACTGCAAAATAACAATAAAAACCTAAGTATACCCTTAGAGGAAAAAAAAATGCTTAATCGTGACAGTATTGTACAATCTCTATTCATCCTTATGAGGTTTTTCAGCATCACTGTTTGGATGTATGTTTATAAATGTATACTTGCTTTTTAATTAATTATAAAACTGTAAAGAGAGTCTCTTGGGTGAAGCTATTGACTGCAGGCTCATTCCTTGTTCCTTTCTTAAAAACTTAAAGTGCTGCCTTTATTAAAAATGAGTTGATAAAGGATGATATGAGGCTCAAAACATTTATATTCTAGTCTTTATATGATTTTTGAAATAGTTGAAAAAAACATTTGTACACACACACATACACACAAAAGCAATGGCTCTCATACTTTTCTATGTATTTCTTCTGGGGAATTTTGAGTAATTTCCTGAATACACTTGTGATTAGCATACTACAGTGGAACAATGATGTTTAAACAATGCAGCATTGATTGATTCAGCCTTCAATAGAGCAAGTCTTTTTGTGTCTGTCTTCCACTCTTCCTCACCCAACATAGGCCAGAATGTATCATCATGAAATAAAATATCCATAGGATAGTAAACATTATGGCAAATTTCTTATCAGTATAACTCTACTATATGAAGTTAAAAGTCTGAGTAACTTGCTTTGTTCTAGAAAGTTTGACTATTCCCATTCACTCTAAAATTATTGTACTTCAGGTCATTGGAAGATTTCTGCTTTTTTTTTTTTTTTTGCTACCTAGTCCTAACTCTTCTATATTTTATTTTCAGTTGCATTTACCTACTTGTTTGTTTATCTTTGCTCACATTCAGGTAGATGTTGGTGGCAGATGTGCACAGTCAGGATTTTGTCTCAGATCAGCACATTACATAAAATATCCATGCACAATCAGGAAAAAAGAGTTATCTATATATTTATCTTTATTTAAAACAAGCTTATATTGGAATAATATAATACAGACTTTGTATCACCTGTGATTCAAGAAATAGTATGGATTTAGTATATCCTATATTCTTTGCATTTTCTACAGTTGGCAAACTCATCAACCTTCAAGGCTTATTAAATTTGTCAAAGCCTAAGGAAAAGAACAAATGTATTGGTGAAACTAGACTTTGTACTGATCACGGAAAATCATAGATGTAATTGACTCTGACCTAATGAAAAAAAGTGATGTTGAGGTTAAGATTGAATGAGTATAATACATGGTTTTCTCAAGCGGTTTTTCCCTCATGGTATTATGTACTTTTACTTTGGTTGTATACTAGTTAGCAATCTAAGATGACAGTATTACTGGGGTACTAATTATGAATACATTAAAGCAACAGTGGAAATACACTTCTTGCCATATTTGGAAGAATTTCCAAAAATTCCTGGCTAGTAAAAATACTTATAATCTATCTTTATATTGTTACTTTCTAGAAAGAGTAAATTAAATTTTCATCTTTACTTGCTCATTGTATGTGTGTGATATATCATAGGAAAAAATACCAAAGGGCTATGGTTTATTGGCTGTCAGCCTCTTTGAAGTGAGAAAGGACAGATTGTGAATTATAATTCTAGTTTGGGCATATAAATGAGCACATCCTAAGGATATGAACACATATGCCACCAGCTATATAAATCAGTTGTATTTGGAAATATATAACACTATGTAATACAATATATATTTTATGCCCATAAAACTATATTATATTCAACAATTTTTCAGTTAGTACACTGGTTCTACTTGTGTTAGTGAATCTATGTAAGTCAATATATATTTACCCTTTTCTCATAGATTCAATAAAGAGCCATGTCTTCACAGATCTAATAATGGTAGTGTTGGCCATTAATGAGTGTGATTACATTTTATAAAGTTGGCAGTGACAACATTCCCGTGATAAGAGAGTGACTGCTTCATTAGAGATAGTAATTTCACCTGGGATAATATTATATTCAAAATTTAATTATATTTTTGGCAAGGTCTAATGTTTTTATGCGTATAAGTTAAAACTAAAATATACTGAAAAATAAGACCTAGGAATCATTAAGAAATATTTCGATGTCGTGTTATCATAGAAAAAATTTTAAAACCTTGGCGTTGTTACCTCTAGTGTTGTCCTATAAAGTAAATAACTGAATTTTATATTTGCAGTATTTAGTCAAAGATACCCTTGTATGAATGTTAATTATGTATGATTTAAAAATGAGACTCAGAAGTCAGTAAAGAATAAAATCAACTTTATGGGCCTCTTAACAATATATGTTGGGAAATATCGAGTATAACCTATGAAATATTCTTTCTAAAAGAATTTAAATTTAATCGAATCCCTGGGTCTTACCAGTATTTAAAGGGTTATGGAGGATAGAGAAATATTTTAAAACATCTTGATGTGAAAGCAGTCTTAGTTAAAATAGAATAATAGAGGCTGGATTTACTTTCCCACCTAAAACAGATTACTGCCCTGAGAATCACCAGGCAATGGTACAGGGAGGAGCAACTCAGGCAGAGCTGAACACACTCCCTGAATTGAAATGAAGTTGAGAGCCTGAGCAGATCAAGGTAGGTAGATTTCACAGGGCAGGGTACTGAAGAAAATAGTTTTACACAGAGAGAAAACTCCAGAGATATTCAGAGAGCCACTTAAAAATCTCCAGCTGAGTGCTGATTAGAGTGTATATCTGAGGAAACTAAAATGTAGCCCAAACCACCCAAAAGATTAGAGATGATAGTTCCAGGTAGTGTTGAGGAAAGTGCCTATTTTTATCAACCACATTGGCAACCCTACACAGAGGGCTGTTGCCTCAACAGTGGAAAATTAAACTTCGATGAGCACTGCATGGGTTCTACCCACCAAATTTGTATATCAAGCCCTGAAAATATCAAAATGTTTTCAAATAACAAAGCTCAAGAATAATTATTAGGATACAAACATACTCAGTACCCAAAAAGGTAAAATTCACAATGTCTGACATTCAATTAAAGTTAGGTATGCAAAATATGACTCAGATTGTGGTGATAAATCACATAATCGAGTCCAGCTCAGGGCTGACTTGTGTTAATATTTTAATATATATATATATCTGATAATACTATCATAACTATATTACATATGTTCAAAAAGTTAAGGCAGAAAATGTACTTAAAAGACTCAAATTGAACTTCTAGATATGAAAACCAAAATTTGTCAGGTGAAAATTACACAGACTGGATTTAACAGCAGATTAAGTTAACCAAAGAAAAGATTAATGTACTGAAGACATCTCAACTGAACCTATCCAAAATAAACTCAGAATTGATAGGAGATGCCTACCATGACTATTATGCTTCAGCTCTCTCCAGTTTAGTCCCTACCACTCAAACAAATATGCTTCCATAATGTCACCAAAACCTTTTTTATTTTAATCATCACTGTGTATCACTCATTCTTGAAGAGTATAATTTTGAAAAGAGTATAATTCCATTCTTTTAAAACAATCTTTTCCCTTGTCTACAAATGACACCATTCTCTGGATTTTTACTTCCATCTCTGTGACATTCTTTAACTCTTATTTTATTCTCATTCCACAATTACTGGTGTCTTGCAAGATTCTATTATGTTTTTTTTTCTACTCTTCTCATGACTAGTGTTCTCTCTGAATTACTTTATTCATTTTAATTGTTGCAAATACCATCCATATGTCTATGATTTCCAAATTATTTTCTCCGACATAAGTTACTTTTTTCTCTCCTTCAATGTCATGTTTCCATTTGAAATCTAGACATTTCCATTTGTATAGCCACTTAAGTATATCAAAATGAACATGTTCACATTTGAACTCAGCCTTCTGTTCACATCTTTCAGTTATCTTAAATTTGCCAACATCAACCATCTGCTCAAACTAAACCTTAAATATTTTCCTTTCTTTCAGCCAATCAGTTTTTCTAATTAACTGACTAAAAGTCTCTTCAATTTCTCAATTTCTCTCTAGTCCGATAACCACCACCAATTATGAGGTTCATGCCCACAATTTTTAATTATCCCCTCCCAATTTCCCGACTTGCTTTGCTTGTCTCTTTTCTTCACTTTAACCTTGCTCATACAAATCACAAATGAGACGATGACACTTTTCTGGGTAAAACTAAATGTTCCTCATTTTTTTCCAGGCAAAATTCAAATGCAAAGTTTAGGAGGCTAGTAATACCTGGCCTCTACTTAGCTTTACAGCTTCATACCCTGCATTACAAATGTATTGAAATAAGTGGGAGGAAACCACGTTTTCTTTCTGATTTATTTAGCTAAGAATTGAAAACTATAGAAATGAAATACATAAGTTGGGGTCACATATAGTGAAAATTTTGTAAAATTCTTCCCTTGCCTTCAAGGTCTGACAGTTTACGCAGCTGCTAATTGCCCTCTTTATTCATGTAAGGTCCACTGAAATTGAGAATCAAAACCAACTCTTGCCTTTACAGTGCTCTGTTGTACTTATGCTTGCATCATCATTCCATAAGAATGTATAATAGTCTCTGTACTTCCATTTCTCTGGTTCTTAAATCAAACTCGGCACCAATAACTTTTTATATTTATCCTGCAAAGAAAGCAGAATCACTGTACAGCTATTCTCAAAATACAGTCCAGATTGCCTGAAATACTATACTGCATTTTCTTATAAACTATTTAAATCTGAGTATCCAACGTACTATCTTTTTAGTCTTACTTTTTTAGACTTTTAGTCTTATTGGTCTTTTGGCATGCTATCTACAGAACTTGGCACATTGTGATTTCACAATTAGCATTTAATATTTGATTAATAAATGAAGGATGTTTTTTGCAAAGAGACTTTACTCTTCCTGTTCAGTTTACCCTTTGTCTCCTGGTAGCTTATTTCTGATTCTTTGTTTATTGATTTTACTCTTTAGAGGTCTTAGTCTTACTATTTATCTTGTTCTCCCTAGAAATGCTGTCTTTATAGATTATGGTTTGAGTACTGAGATATTATAAACATTAGAATTTCTGATTTATCTGTCCCCAGAAGGATACTGATTGTATTGAATGGGGCCTTAGGCTATTTTAAGACCATGCCTTAAATTCATATTTCCCCCTAAAACAAATCTAAATGTTATCACTAAGTGGGATTATAAGATTCTTCATAAACAATTGTTAGATAGAAGTTAATTGTCTTTCAAAATTAAGTAGATTGTTTACAATAGAAATAAACCTAGAAAAACCCTTTTGCTGTATCATTATATATTCTTGTAATCAAGTCAGTCATCAGTAAAACTTATGAGTGTAGATGCTATAAGGTTTTATGGAGTTCTAGGTATGCTACATTTGAATGAGAAAAGATATTCAGAGATTAATGATGTCAATATATTTAGGATTTGTGATCAAGCCAAATAGTTTACCTTATACACAATTCCTTTAAAACAAGCCAATGTTAGAATATAAATATGGGAAATTCAGTTTTTTTAAGTGGCAAAAAAAAAATCCTGCAACATGTACATTTAACTCAATACATATTACAGTATAATCTAATATGCCTAAAGTGGTATATGCCTCCACATATGAATATTCGGACTTCTTGCATCATTCAGGTTATTAGGTTACTAGTAAGTAAACTTGTGCTTTCTTAGTATCCAAAATAACTTAAGAGACATTTTTGCTTCCTAAATACTAATCTAAGAAAGTAGTTTTTTTGTGTGTGATTTCTTAATATAGTGACATATATAGTGACATTCAGTGCATAGACAAAAAATGTAATTTTTCTTTTGATAATGATTTATGGGAAATATACTTAATTTAACTGACTAGTAGATTAACTTCAAAATAGTTGAATGACATCCTTCAATGTATCCAAATAATCTTTGTATCAAAATAATGATAAACAGCAAACCAGAATGGCCATCTGAGTGACAGCTAATAACTATGACCACTTAGCACTCAAAAGTTGTTTTATTTCTCCTTTTGCAACTGAGTAGGTACAATTTAGATTATTTTAATAAAGGTAGCTGGCAAATAACAGTTGTATGTATTTAAAGACTAGAGAAGTATCATACCTCTGTTGGGTACTCATGGACCTATTCCCAGTTCTGATGGATGCCTTAGTGATGTCTTCACATGATCATATATTTGTATATTTTTATTATTTTTAATTTAAAATATATTATTTCTTATTCAAAAAAATTCACTTTTATACTCAATTTGTTTTCATAATTTTATAGTCTTTTGCTTAAAGAGAATCCCCCAAATTTAGGATGGTTTAGATAATCCAAATCTGAATTTACCCCTGATTATATAAATTGTGTGATAAACATTGCTATTTAGTTACATAACATCTCTTCCTTCTTATAGAATATGGATTTTATTTGAGGATGAGATATATTTCATTGCTTTACAATTAGATATGACGTAAGTTTGGTCCAAAACCCAAGCAAAAATTTTCTGTGGATCCTAAGAAGTAGCATAAAAGTAACTTCTCTTATCCTATTCAGGAATAGGAAAAGATGTTTTCTCACCACAGGGTAACTAGAAGATTGACCAACTCATACCAAACAAAGACAGAGGGCATAAGGAACATTGAAGAGCCACTATACCTGTACTGTTCACCTCCAGTCTTCTTATTAAATGAGTGAATGAATGAATGGATAAATGAATGTCCATTGGTTCAGTCAGTATTGTTGGATTTCTTTTAAACTCAGTGAAATGCTATCCCAATCCAGTACAAACTGCCATTTAACCTCATGGTTTCCCTGTTTTACAACTTTCAATTTTCCTTTGATTTGACAGAGTCAGTCTAGTGTAGAGATTTTATTGTCCCCAAATCAAGCAAGCTTATGTTAATTGAAGGCAGAATATAATCATAGGGTAAATACAGAATTTTGCTTTTGCTTCCTTACAACCTTGAAAAGAAAATATTTTGACTTTACAGAGTAATGTAACTTTGCCTATAAAGTATTGAATATTCAAGGAGTCAAGATTGTAACTCAAATTTACTATAATATCAGCTATATTACACAAGGAAGATAAATTAATCAAGGATCTCATATTTTGCCCTAGAACACTTTAACAGTGTTAAGAATGTAAGGCAAGAGTGGATATTTTAAAATTCTCCATTTCTGAAATTTTGGGAAGCTGAAGTTAATCCAAAGGAATAAATTTTAGTGCCATGTAAGTCAGCTTCATGTATATTGGCATGGCTGGATTTTTTCAAAAAATTTAATTCTTAATTTTACACATGGGTGACTGGAATCCATTTTAGACTGGGAAGGAAAGACTTAATACCAAATATTCCTTCTCTCATTATATTAACAAGTACTGACAAAAAGTTTTAATATATTTGGTAACCACTGACAAACTGTTTGGGCCAAGGCCCAACCATAATGAATTAATCAATTTGGCATAAGTAATAAAGGCAACCAAATTCTGAAGAGAGAAATATGGGACTTATAGCTAAAAAGTTAAGTGATGGAATCAGTTTCCACAAAATGGATGTATTAGTTAATGAACATAAATGTGTGATATCCCTTTTTATGTCTTTGTATATTACATTGTATATTCACATAATTCTGGATGTTAGTTTCCAGTAGGGTATTAAAAATTTTTTTTTCCATCTTTTTTTGGTCTTTACTAGAGATTCATTTAAGTTTGGTTGCATGACTAATTTGTAATTCCTTTAGGAAAATTACCATTCTTGTATTTTGCTCCACAAGATTGATAAAGCCTCAAATGCTAATTATTAATTTACTACACAGGACTTTCACAAGATGAAGTGTTAACAGAACCAGTCTTGACAGTATTATCATTAGTGGCTTCACTTTTTTCTCTAAAATCCAAAAATGAGTTAGAACAAATTGTGGTTAGAATCAGGCAAAGCTGTGAAATTAGGCTCTGCTTAGGCATAGCTGATCCTTCATAATTCAGGTCTTGTTCAATGAAAATTTCAAGTAATTCTATTTTTATCCAAAATGTGTTTTTTAAAATATTGTGTTATTAGTGATGCAGATTGAAAATGTTCAAGAAGGTATCCTTCCAACCTATTTAAATGAAATCACTCATTTACAATGACTGGTTCATGCTTCCTCAGGATGATACTTTCTACCACGGCACAGGATAAATTGCTGAGGAATTTAAAATTGTTATTTCTAAACTATTAAAACAGGATGGGAAGGAAATAAATGTTCATAATAGTGTCCTTATTTTTAAACATTTTTTTTTTATTTTTCAATTATAGTTGGCATACAGTATTATATTAGTTTCAGGTATACAACATGGTGATTAGACATTTATATAGCTTAAGAAGTGAACACCCTAATAAATCTAGTACCCATATACACCATACATAGTTATTACAATATTATTGACTATATTCTTTATGCTATACTTTACATTCTCATGACTAATTTGTGACTACCAATTTGTACCTCTTAATCCCTTTTTTCACCCATCTCTCTAATCCCCTCTTCCATTTGGCAACCATCAAATATTCTCTGTATTTATGAGTTTGTTTCTGGATTTTTTTGTTTTGTTTTTTAGATCCCACACGTAAGTGAAATCATATGGCAATTATCTTTCTTTGTCTTACTCCACCTAGCAGAAAACCTTCTAGCTCCATCCATGTTGTTCAGATGGTAAGATTTCATTCTCTTTATGGCTGAGTAATAGTCCATTGTATACATGTCCCATCTCTTCTTTATCCATTCATCTATTAATGGACACCCAGGTTGGCTCCATATCTTAGGTATTGGAAATAATGCTGCAATAAATGTATGGATTCACATGTCCCTTCAAAATGTTTTGGGTTTGTTTGGATAAATATCCAGAAGTGAGATTACTGGATTTTTTGCCTCTTGTTGTAGTCTTTGTTTTAAAGTCATTGTCTGATATAAATATTGCTAATCTAGCTTTTTTCCCTCCATTTTCATGAAATATCTTTTTCCATCCCTTTTAGTCCTTGTATGTAGTTTGATCTAAAGTGAGTCACTGGTAGGCAACATATATAAGGGTCTTGTTTTCTTGTTTATTCAGCCATGCTATGTCTTAATTGAAGAATTTAACCTATTTAAATTTAAGAAATTGTTAATAGATATGTGGTAATTGCCATTTTATTCATATTTTATTTTATATTTTTTTCTTAAATAAGTTCTATCATTTCTTGTAATACTGTTTTGATGTTGATGAACTCCTTCAGCTTTTTATTGTCTGGAAAGCTCTTTGTTTTTTATTCTAAATGGTAGCTTTGCTATATAATCTTGGTTGTAAGTCCTTGCTTTTTATCACTTTGAATATTTCATGCCATTCCCTTCTGGCAAACAAAGTCTCTGATGAGGAATCAGCTGACAGTCTTACAGGCGCTCCCTTTAGATAATTAGATGCTTTTTTTTCTTGCTATTTTCAAAACTTCCTCTTTGTCTTTAACCTTTGGCATTTTAATTATACTGTGTCTTAGTTTGGGTCTCTTTGGGTTCATCTTGTTTGGTTGGGACTCACTGCATTTCCTGGGCTTATATGT